>NC_056630.2:197963259-198268259 GCF_002870075.4 Lactuca sativa | reverse complement strand
GATCACGGGAGATCCAGACACATCGACAGAAAATACCATTTCATCAGACATCGGATCGAAGAAGGACTCCTCGTGGCAAAGAGGGTATCATCAGATGAGAATCCGGCAGATCCCCTCACAAAGGGACTGACTCGGGTTAAGCATCTTCAGCATGCTCGGAGCATAGGGCTGAAGGATGATATTAGATTTAGTAGTTAGATAATCTCGAAATTTGTAAAGTGTAATTGACATTTGATGATGAATAAAAAATGTTTTATTTATGAGTAAGGTGTTGCTATCTCTTGTCGATCGTTTACTATATTTCTTTTGCATGTTTTGACTTCCAGAATAATTTTGTTTGGTATAACATATTATTCAAACCTCCACAGTCAGTCATATGTTGGAAGTAGGTATGAATCAAGACTGTCATGTTTGGTTGTAGAGGTCTTGGACAAGGCTACAGCAATCATGAGTGCTCATAAGCTCTGAGCACTGGACTCAACCCACGCTCACTAGAATCACTTCATGGAATTCTATCTCGAGTGATCGTGAGACGGTAATATCGTATAAGTCTTCAAACCTAGAGATATGATTTGTTACTTACAAGTTGGTTATGCATTGATTGTACGAGAAAACGCATTGGTAACTCGATGTCATAAATCATGCTCTTGTGTGTAATTCAATGAGTGGTAGAACAAACATATGAGTCGATGTTTATCTGTTCCTTCTTGGATTAGAAGCTGATATCTGGGCCCCTCGATGATTTTGTTTTGACCTATGTACCGGGCCCGGTCAGAACTAAGTTGATGTGTTCAATTAAGTTCTTTGTCAAACAAATCGGAAATCGGGAAACAAATGCTGGACAATAAGCAAGACAATGTTCCACGTATTTGTCCGGCTGATATCTAGAACGGAGGATTATATGATCACTTATCTTAAATGGCGTACCATCATCTTCTCAGTTCCGAGAAACCTTGAAAAGAGCTACGATTGCCGATCGGTTCTTGAAGTCATACTTGCAGTAATAGTTATTAGACTTATCCAAGTGGGAGACTGTTGGATAAGGTGTCTAAGTCCATAACTATTTCTGGTATGTACTTGACCCGACCCGGCATGGTCCATTTGGGTTGCATGGCACCATGCAAATTGGATAGACTAAATGAGAGAAATAACACTTGGAGATTATTAATATATTATAAGTTCTAATATATTAATAATATTATTTGATTAGTTTGATCAATAATTAATTTAGAATTAATTAAGTGGTCAAAAGAGAACTAATTAAATATATGGGTTGATTATGTAAATCATCCATATCTTGTATAGTGGGCTAAGAGGCTCCATGGATTATCAAGTTGGGTTCTACCCATAGGATGCTCCATGGATGCTCCATGGGAGTTACAAACCCATGGGTCATGGAAATGAAGAGTCATGACACATTAGGGTTTACATGGTGTAACCCTAGATGTGTCAACACTATATAAGAAGCATATTCTCCACCAAAATCGGCTACACTAAGAAAACTAGAGGGCTTGGCCGATTTTAAGAAGTGTGTATTATCTCAAGAGTCTTTCCAAGAGCATTTGGTGTTGTGTGAAGCATTTGAGGCATCACACTTGGGGTGCTAGGCTCACAAGGTTTCAAGGAACACAAGCAACAACAAGGTAAGTTATTCTATCTATTATTCAAGTTAAAATTGTTCCCCATGTATGCTAGATAGGAATATAACCTTGGAATTCAACTTAGCATGATAATTAGACAAACATAGATCCAAGGTTATTAGGGTTGCATGTACACTTAGGAAGTGTTAGAATGCTCAAAACCCATCAAGACATTGCTATGGATTTTGTCACTAAACTGCCCAGAACAAAGAATGGTCACGACATGATTTGGGTGGTCGTTAATCGATTCACTAAGAGTGCGCATTTCATAGCAGCCAAGCAAAAATGGTCTATGGAAAAGCTTGTGAATTCTTACGTGAAGGAAATAGTGAGGCTTCACGGTGTTCCGTTAATGATTGTGTCAGATCGTGACAGCCCTCACCTCGCAATTTTGGAAAATCTACAAGAGGAATTGGGTACCAAGTTGTGTTTAAGTACAACTTACCATCCACAGACTGATGGTCAGAGTGAACAGACGATACAAACACTTGAAGATATGTTGAGAGCATGTACCCTGGAATTCCAAGGTAATTGGGATGAACATTTACCATTGGTAGAATTTTCCTATAATAATAGTTTTCACTCAAGCATTAAGATGGCACCTTATCAAGCTTTGTACGGACAGAAGTGTCATACGGCGTCTTGTTGGCTTGAGGCTGGAGAAAAGCAGTTTATGGGTCCCGAGATGGTCCATCAAACCGCTGAAAAGTTGAAAATAATTAGGGAAAGAATGTTAGCAGCTCAAGATCGTCAAAAGAGCTATGCTGACAAGAAGCGAAGACCGATGACTTTTGAAATTGGAGATTCGGTTTTGCTTAAAGTCTCGCCGTGGAAGGGACTTATAAGATTTGGTAAAAGGGGAAAGTTGAGTCCAAGGTTTATTGGACCGTTTAAAGTTCTTCAGAGAATTGGGAACCAAGCTTACAAGCTCGAACTACCAGAAGAACTGAATGGAATTCACAACACTTTTCATGTGTGTTATTTGAGGAAGTTCACGGGAGAAGTTCCCGACATAATTCCAATTTCTGAATTGAGAATTGATGAGAACAAAAGGTTGATTGGAACCAGAGGCAATTGTTGACCGAAAGACTAAGAAGTTGCGACGCAAAATGGTTGGGTTACTGCTTGTCCGATGGAAACACACGAATGGGCCGAATCTCACCTGGGAGACGGAGAGTGACATGTTGATTCGCTACCCGCATTTGTTTGTTGATGTGTGATTCCGGGGACGGAATCATTCTAAGGTGGAGAGAATTGTAACGCCTGTGTTTTCCGGGCTTGCCATTTTTAGCAATGTAATAGTCTAGGTTAACCTTTGTAACCCGTTTTGAAATAATAAAAGTGTATTATTTGAGTATTAAGTGTTTTGTGCTTAATTGCTTAATTATGTGGTTTGATTAATTAAGAATAAAAATAAGCGTCAAAATTTAAGTGTACAATAAACTTGATATCTTTGGATAATGTTGTAGTAGTTGAAACGAGGTTTCCGAATATATAAAGAATGCCCAAATTTGACTTCGTATGAGGAAGTTATGATTTATTGAAGTTTCGACTTAGCGGTATGCAGCCCGAATTACTCGATTTGAGATCGAGCGGTTTTTAGTTGAATCGATCTAAACGAGGATCGAAGGTCTCGTTGTTGGTATCGAAACGATAAAAAGTTAGGCGAGAACGGACGTCAAACGAATAAGTTATGAATTTATAACGAAGTTTTTCTATCCCGGCCTACTAAAAATAATAAATAAAAATAAAGTCAAAGTTAGCCGACAGAGTCTAAACGAAAGTTGTAGAGCGTAGTCTCACCTTCACGTGGATATAAAGAACGTCAAAAACGGAGTTCGTATGAAGAAGATATGAATTTCCGAAGTTTACTAAATAATTTGTATTTAAATTTAATTGGAAAATCCGGCATTATCCGAAGAAGAGTCATCGGACTCATCCGAAGTACGCCCCGCGTACACCGAGGAATGTCGACACTCGCACTCGAGCACTTCAGATACGTAAGCAATGACGTTTCGGAGCAGTACGCCCCGCGTACTCCGAGGCTCCAGCCTCCTATAAATAGGATCCGAAGGCAGCCAACTCTTTTGCTATTTTTCTCTCTTATCTCTCCCGTTTTACCTCGATTTGCATGCCAGAAGTACCCCGAAGCCCCGGTAATATTCCCGAGTCCCGAAGCAAGTCCCTAGATCCCGAAGATCCCAAGAAGTGCAATTCCCGAGCCGAAGCTCTGCCCGAGAGAAGTTCAATTTTTGTGAAGATGTTCCAGATCTGCTGAGGATTGCTACTTCTGCAAGTCGTAGTGTTGTCCGATCATCTTCTGATCAAGTGAGTGTACACTACCTTTCATAAACACGATAATAACACAAGTATGGTTCAAGTGTATTAAGTGTATTGTTGTTTATAGGTGTGAGTGTGTGGTTACTTTCTTCTAACGCATAATTATGAAGTATTTTATACGAAATACATGTTATGTGTATATTTTGTGTTATATGTGTGATTGTATATTCACTCTCTTCTATCTCATGGATCTGATTTGTTTTCTATGAAATACGTGTTATGTGTGCGTGCCTCATCTGTTATGTGGAATATGTATTGATCAAAGCATGCTATACAGGTTTTTATCCATGTATAAAAATGTATATTTTATCTACTAATATGTTGGGTAGAATATGGGTAGATAGTTGGTGTGTAATAAACAGATGAGAGGCCTCGTTGTTGTTTGATTTAGTCATCTAGCGGAGTTTAGATGACAACCACGTACTTTTCTAGACATTCTTGTGGAAACATTAGCAGGTTCGCCACCTGTAGGTGTTAATGAACTTGGGTGTTCATTCGCTGTACTCCATCCCCCTCATGGTTGTCTTATTTGACTTATATTGCTGAGGAACCCCCGAAGCATGTGTTGTCGCCCCGATGAAATATTCTTAGACTAGGTCCCTTATGTTAGTTGTCTTAGGGACATAAAGTGAGAATAACAGGAATGGGTAATTGGGTTATTGTTGGTTGGTGGAAATTAAATGTAATTATTTATTGTGGGTTGAAAACCCTATATGCTCACCAGGCTCCCAAGCCTGACCCACTCAGTTTTATTTGTATTACAGGAAGTGGCGCGAGGGCATAAGATGGACGAACCATCAAGTTGTTTTGTTTACAAGTCTGTATATGTATATATTTTTTGAATGACTTGTAATGTTATCATTTATGCTTATTGGTCTGTATCGGAACATGACACCCCGAGTTTTGATTATATAATGAAAATACATTTCTCTTATGAAATGCTTTGGTAAACATTGTTTTATCATGTTTTGTTTTTGGGAACAAATTCCGCAACTCTCTTTCAAATCAAAAGGATTTACTCTAAAATTATTTTTAAAGCATAAATGAAAATCGGTCTTTTCTGACCGAGATTTTGGGGATGTCACAAATTCAGTCGAGTTTAGCGGTGCAGTGGGTTTTCTATCTATGTTGGGTATTGAATATGGGAGTGGGTCCCTGTTCTTGAGATGATCCATGTGTTGGAACGTTGGTTGATGAGTTGAGGTGGGGGTTACGATGATTTTGTGGTTCAGTTTATGAGCCAGTGATGTTATTGGGCAGTTGAGTTGTTTGGTATTGGTTTGGTACGAGACTTGGAGCGACTAGAGGCAGTCGTGACGAGAAGTTCTTGAGGATTTCATCTGAGGTTCATAGTATATGAGGTCGATTGATTTCCTTAAAGGGGATTATCGGGCGTTGTGTAGCACTTTCCAGGGGCAGGAGCGATTTTGCTGGTGAAAATAGTTTGGGAATGGTTGTGTGCCAATTGGTGATGGTTCGAACCCTGAGTGGGGGAGAACCGGGTACCGTATGGAAGAAAGTAGAGATTTGTCAATAGCGGTTATAAGTGGAGTATAGAGATCTGCGGTAAGAATACATGAGACCAGAGATGTTGGTGATCGAGGAAAGGGGTCAGAGTGAGTTAATGCGGGAAGTACTTGTTTGAGAAGGATGAATGTCTCCACGGCAGGTGGTTAATGGTCAGGAACCTGGTAGTGGTCAGTGTAAGTGCAAGTAGGTAGAGAATGATTGGGCCGCCAACCCCCGGGTCGGTATGCGTATTCTTGCTTGGATTTTGAGCGGTAGGAAAAAGGGTTTTGGAGGATTATCAGCATATTCCGTATCGTTAGTGTTTTCTCATATTCCAATTGAGTAATTGGATACACCGAAGTTGCAATTTGGGAAAAATGAAGATCTAATTATGGGGTTCAGAGGAAATGTATTATTGTATGTATATGATGCTTGGGGCAGGAGATCAGTGGTTGTGGCAGGATCTTGTGATGTTCTGTTGGGGTGTTCTGAGGTCTCCGGGTATGATATCTTGATTTCGGAGTTATTCGTGAATCTTGAGTTGAGACGACTTGTGGTATATCAAGTATCTATGGATCTAGTGGCAGCCCTTCGAGTATTGGCATCTAGAGGGATTATTTAAGAGAGTGGATCTCGGCAAGGGTAGGCATTTTGTTATGTCGATTGCCTCCAGAGTCTGTGATGCATATTCGAGTCGAGTATGGGTAGCTACCTATGATAGTCTGCGGAGCATGAGTTAGTGGAGGTAGAGAGTGTTGTGATACTGCGGGGAGCCGTAGTACTCACTAGTCAGAGGGTGTTGTGATACTGCGGGGAGCCGTAGTTCTCACTAGTCAGAGAGCGTTGTGATACTGCGGGGAGCCGTAGTACTCGCTAGTCACTGAGAGGTCATCATGATGTTGCGGGAAGCCATAGTACTCACTAGATGGCAAGGGAATGTGATAATGGAGTGTTCTCAGATCAGTGTATGATGTGGAAGAGATTTGGGCTTGAGTAGCCCTAGTATTGAGTTTTTGGAGCCTGGGTGTTGAACCGGGGGCGAGATTGGGGGATCTGTCTCTGTCGAGAGATGTAGCGAGATGCACAAGGGATATGCGCAACAGACACCAGAGATCAGAGTTGAGACGATCCTCGGTTGGATTGTATTTTTCTCGCATAAGGAAAAGAGAATTTCGTGACTTGCGTGTCACTGGGCCGGGATAGTGGTCACGGGGAGGAAGTTAGTGGGATATTTGGATCATGATATGGGTGACCTTTGGAGGCTCAGATGTGGAGTCAAAAGCTGACCTGGTGCTCAGTCTCGAAGAGGGATATGAGAAATGAGCTAGAGTTTATCATGGTGATGACTGAGGACACTTCAGAGCAAGCGAACGATTCAGACGCTTGAAGACATGCTTCGGGCATGTGTATTAGATTTCGGAAGGAGTTGCAGAACGTATTTACCCTTGGTTGAGTTTTCCCATATCGACAGCCATCATTCGAGCATTGGTATGCCACCCTTTGAGCTGTTGTATGGGAGGAGGTGTCAGACCCCCATTTGCTGGGGAGAGGTCGGGCAACGTGTTATGGGTAGTACGGAGATTGGGCTGCAGACGACTGCGCAGATTCAACAGGTCAGGCGGAGGTTATTGACCGCTCAGAGTCGTCAGAAGAGTTATGCGGGCAGGCACCGGTCCGAGCTCGAGTTCCAGATCAGCGACCTTTTGCTCCTGAAGGTCTCTCCTTGGAAAGGAGTGATTCGATTCAGGAAGAGGGGCAAGTTGGGGCCCCGATATATTGGTCCGTTCAGGGTGGTCGCGAGGGTAGGCAAGGTAGCCTATCGTTTGGAGTTGCCAGCAGAGTTGGGTTAGATTCACGACACTTTCCTCGTGTCGCAGTCGCGAAAGTGCGTAGCCGACGAGTCAGCAGTAGTGCCACTAGAGGATATTCAGGTGCATCTGAGCCTGAATTATGCTGAGAGACTAGTGGCGGTCAGAGATCGAAGGACTAAGGTTCTGAGGAATAAAGAGGTGCCACTGGTGCAGATCCAGTGGAAGCATCGGAAAGGGTCAGAGTTAACTTGGGAGCCGGAGGGTGAGATGCGTAAGCAGCATCCGGAGTTATTTGCAGAGTGAGACTTCGAGGGCGAAGTCTAATTCTAGTGGGGGAGGATTGTAACACCCCGGATTCCCAAATATTATTTTACTCTTTTATTTTTGGGTGAGTGTGAGGAGACTCGGCGAGTTGGAGTCCAAACTCGCCGAGTAGGATTGCGGTTTTGTGTGCGGGTTCGCATCTGGACTCGGCGAGTCCAAAAGTGGACTCGACGAGTCCACGTTGTTTAATGAAACCCTAATTTCCAGGGTTTGAGACCTATTTAAAGGGGCTTATAGCCGTCATTTGCGGCCACCAACCCCAGAGAGAAACCCTAAAGAGATTTTGAGCGTTTTAGGAGAGAGAAGAGGCCATTGTTGACCTTTGAAGCTTTGTCTGGCAAGGCAAAGGAGATTCTAGCTAAGAGGAGGCAAGGGAGGTGGACATCCTTCGATTTTGGAGCTCAGAGCATCATCTTGGAGGTATATTTTGGCTTCCTTTTCTGTTGTCATGATAAACATGGGGGTTAGGGTTCTTGACCCCTTTGTTGGTTAGATTTGATGTCCATTTCGTCCCTATTTGTGATGAGGCTTAGGATGAGATCCATAGAGGTCCAGAGAAGCTTTATTCCTTAAGCTTTATGAGGCTTCATGGGAGTTTTGACCTAGAGTTATGAGATATGGGGCTAAAACATCATCTAGGAGCAAATAGTTGTTGTTTGAGCACTAAGGTTTGGACTTTACGTGATTATCATGCCTGGGGAGGCCAGATCTATGATTGTATGGAACAGATCTGACCTCAGAAGTGAGTTTGAGTTATGCATGGCATGGACTCGCCGAGTCTGAAGAACAGACTCGGCGAGTAGCATGAAGTTTGCCCATAACCACTCAGCATGTGGTCTTGTCGAGTTGAGGGGTCAACTCAGTGAGTCACGAAGAGTCAGGGGGGACTGAGTCAATCCGGAACTCACCGAGTTGTTCTTGAGACTCGGCGAGTTGAGTCGTGGTGGCCCCACGATTTATGCCAGGTGAAACTCGTCGAGTCAGAGAAATACTCGATGTGTCAAGAGAGTATCCAAGGGAGTCAGTGGACACGTGTAGACTCGACGAGTCACTCTAGTGCACTCACCGAGTCCGGTCAAAGTTAACCGTTGACTTTTGTTGACTTTTAGTGTTTGGTCAGCGATGTGGCCTTTGGGCCAAGAGAGGGGTAAAATGGTCTTTTACCCTTAAGAGGGTTCCAAGAGAGGGTTGATTCTAGTCTCGAGAGTTATATTCATGAGAGTATTTGCCTTATGTGTTAGGCGGTGGCGAGTTCGAGATTCAATTGTGGGGATATCTGCTTTCTGCTTGCTACGTGAGTCTTCTCACTATATTTTACCTTGAGTAGGTAACCAGTGTTATATGACAGAGTATTTGTATGCTACGTATGTTATGTGTTGTACTGCATTGTTTCTATGTGATCTATGTTGTGCATGTTTACAGAGTTAGAACCGGAAGTTTCACAGAGTTAGAACCAGAGGGTTCATAGAGTAGGGTCCACGGACCCATAGAGTTATAGCCTCGAGTGGCTAATATGTGTTATGTGTGGTATTTGGGGGGACTCACTAAGCTTCGTGCTTATAGTGTTTTGTGTTATGTGTTTCAGGTTTCTCTCAGGATCACGGGACGGCACCGGCTCGATTGTACGCACCAGAGAAAGAGTCATGTTTTGAGGATCCTGGTTTATTAAGCAAGTGAAAATGGAGTTATGTTTTTGTAACTCGTTTATGACTGGAATTTTAAGAAAAGTGTTTTTAAGAATTAACGATTATTTTTAAATGAAAAATTGTTTTGAAATTTACGGTGTTACAGGGATAGTAGATTCACCTCTCGTTTTTGGCAGTCGCTCCAGAATGCATTGGGAACCCAACTAGATATGAGCACTGCCTACTACCCCAAGAAATATGGCCAAAGCGAGTGGACAATTCAGACTCTAGATGACATGCTCCAGGCATGTGTAATAGATTTTGGCAGAACCTGGGATACCCACTTGCCCAAAGTTGAATTTTCATACAGCAACAACTACCACACAAGCATAGGAGTCGCCCCCTTTGAGGCCTTGTATGCCTGGAAGTGCAGATCGCCCCTTTGTTGGGCCGAGGTGGGTGACACCCAGCTGGCAAGAGGAAAGCTACCGGATAACACTCTCACCAGGCCTGAGATCATCCGGGAAACAACCGAGAAAATCGTTCACATCCGGTCACGACTTCAAGCGTCCCGGGATAGACAGAAAAGTTATGTAGAAAAAAGACGAAATCCGTTGGAGTTCCAGGTGAGAGATCATGTGTTACGAAAAGTCTCTCCCTGGAAAGGGATGATCCATTTCGGGAAGCGAGGCAAGTCAAACCCGCGATACATCGGACCATTCGAGATTCTTGCCCGAATTAATCCAGTTGTGTTGAGAGAAAAACTTTGAGACACACTTGAACAAACGTTAGAACAAGTATATTGCGAAATAGTTAATCTCGAAGGATATAAAAGCTCAACAATAATATTTAGAGTTAGATGTTAGAGAGTTAGTTGTAGAAAAGTAAAGAAATGTAAATGAGAACAATTGTTATATCAAGTATACACTTAAGCTGATTCATAACGAGGAATGCTTTCAAGCCAAGTTAATAAGTGAGATCCAACTTAGTGATTAAGTCACAAAAGACTTGCTCCGAAGAGAGGTTGTAATCGATTATGAGAGTAAGAATAGTGAGTAAGAGAGATAGAAAAAGATAACTTCAGAGATGTGTATTAGAAGTAGATGCGATACATTGATGATTGAATACAAGAGTATGAGGTCTATTTATAGAGACTCATGAACTGCACTAGATTACGTCTCTAAAAGTAGCCATGCAAGGCATACTGGACAATAGAGTGTATTACAAAAAGACAAAGTAAAGTAATCTAGTAAAAAGACTGCAGTAGATAGAGACTGCGGTTGTGGTTGCTGATGAAGACACTTGACTGTGGTGGCATGTTGGCTGCGGTAGCTGAAGTTCAAGAGGGTCACTTTTTATGATTCAACAATTTCCCCCTAAGTGATCTCTTTAACTTTTGATCAGCTATCAAGTTTAAGAAACTTGATCAGGATCCACCAAAACTTCCTGATGTTCTCCAACCAGTCGATTCTTCTTAAGATCTCGAACTTGACTTTTGCAGTTGTGTGCTTTGATTTTTCAACTGCGTTTCAGCAGATATCAACTTGTTTCCTGGTGAGGCGATGCATGGCAGTCATAGGAATGAAGTGTTTGACATTATCGATCTTCCTTTTGAAAATGACTCCAAGTTCAGGGTAGTTGGTTGCACCTAAGGATCTTTCTTCATAGCCTTCGGTAGGCATTTGGGCGGGGTCAAGTGGTGGCAGATTGACTTTCTTGGCAATGGTGGGGTAGATGTCTGCGTCGATTTTGGCAAAGTCACAAACTGTTTCCTTCATGAAAGTAGTAGCACTTTCAAGTGCAATCTTCATCTTCGGGTGCTTCTCAGACTTGTGTTGAAACAACTTAGCAATGAGAAAGACTTCTTCTGGATTCATACAGGGAAAATCATCCTCGGTGCGGGCATAATCATGTTCCCTTCTGGTCAAAGTGTACTCGATGAAGTCAGCCATCATGAACTTCCTGATTTTGTAGTTTTTGACTGCGGATGGTCTATCGTTAGACCATATGTTCTCAATGGGAGAGGCATGCTTAACATAAAATTAACTAAGTCTCTCAAACTCCGTTGGTAGTCTTTTGGCTTCTGGAAGGCTGCGGTCGAACTGCTCAAGTACAATGAAGTATCTGGCATTTAGAGAGATTGGGACATCCAAGTAGCCATCTGAAGGGGGTTCCGCATAGGTGAGGTGGGGAGTGTAGTCATCATCAATCAGTCTGCGGTGAGGATTGATCCAAGAATTTATCAAGGACTCATCCATGATAGTATCAAAACCACATAGTCTGCATACTTCTTCAGCAAGTTTAGCTGCCTTCCAATCTTTTTTCCTTTGGGTGGTGGCATGGGACAACCCAAGTTGTTCCGTTACATTTCCCGTTACCGTTAACGGAATATTCCATTGTATAAAAGTTCCGTTAACTAAAGGTCATCAATTTAATAAACATCCTAATTGTTTACAGTTGAAATGTCGTTAAGTCGTGAAAAAAGGAAATAAAACACAGGACACACATTTCCATTTATTTGGAAAATGTTAAGTTTTATCATTACGACCACGAAATCGGGTGCGACCAAAAGCCCCGTTTAACGGTAGTATCGGGTAAAATTCCACTGAGCCCCGACTGTGAAACCTATATAAGGGTGAGTGGAGTCCATTGGAGACTTTTTACACTCTCTCTCTATACTCTCTCTCTAGACCCGTTTTCGCCCCGAATCCGAAACCAAACGCTTCCAAATTGTAAGTCCGCTTACCCTAGCTTGTTCTAAACATTACTAGCTATAGTTATAGCCCCAAAAACCATTCAAGAAGGCATGGGATAAGGAGTTTACGGCCCAGGAACACTCTAGGGCCGTAAACCCCTAAAATGGTGCCAAACATGCCTCTAAACTTGCCCTTAAGCTTGGAAATAAATTGAGGTATTAGCCTAGGAGTGTTTAAACATTAAAACTCATGGAATTAGGGGGTAAAAGAGAGTTTACAGCCCAATCACAAGCTTAGGCCGTAAACCCCTCAAAACCTTGTTAAAATGCCTCCAAAACACTCCCAAACCACACTAGGGCTTAACATATAAATTAAGGGCTTGGTTCTTTGGCTTTAGATCACTTAAACACATCAAAACGAAGGATAAAAAGGAGTTTACGGCCCAGGTCTACACCAAGGCTGTAAACTCCCCAAAACATGCCCAAAATGTGGTTTTTGCCCCCCAAATGACCTTAGGCTATTTCTATAAAATGCTAGGAAGGATTTAAGGACTTAAACACATGAAATGGAGGGGTAAAAAGGAGTTTACGGCCCAATCAAGTGTCTAGGCCGTAAACTCCCCAAAACTCATCCAAATGTTTGATTTAATCCCCCAAAATAGCATCACACTTCATTAGAAATTGCTAGAAAGGTAATAGGGGCTTAAAACTTCACTTAACTCAAAGATTTAGAGTTTACGGCCGTAAACTCCCATAGGAGTGTCTCTAGGCCGTAAACTCCTATAAAGGGCCCTTAGAAGGCTTAAACCCACTCATGCCTTTTAGGAAAAGTGCTTGGAATAATTCTATGAAGCTAGTAGAAGCCTTAAACACCCTAGAACCCATCACCATGAGTTTACGGCCGTAAACTCATGGTGAGAGATCCCTGGGCCGTAAACTAGTTGATAAGGGTTTATTCTTGGAGGGTAAACTCCATTCCTTAGCCATACACACCCTTAAACGCTACCTGGGACACCCAAGCACTTAGCCAAAGTGTTTTCCGCTCCTGGGAGCGTGTATATGTGTTTAATTAGTATTATATATGCTAATTGTATGTGAACATATGTTATCATATGTTAAATAGGTCATTGTGTGTGTTCGAGTCCATGCGTGACACCGAACGCCCAAACGGCACCTTCGTCGGACCTACTTACGCCAGGTGAGTTCATACCCCTGAGTGAACCTTTTAAATGTTTTTACATGTTTTATAGGGGGGAATACAAGTTAAACATGCCAGTTATCATACCAATCACATGTGATTGATAACCTGCATGCACAAGATTTTACCACTGAACACTGTTTTACCGAGTAGGACACTATAAATGGCTTTCAAAAAGGGTTTTTCACTTGTTCAAATTCTTACTTTTATTGCTTATCAAAGATCCATTTTCAAACTGATTTATAAAAGATTCCTAAAGATTTCTAAAGGCTTCCACACTTATTTTATCAAAGAATACAAATGCGATTTTCCTGAGTAATAAGGTTTTCCAAGGTTTTCATGAATGCTTTTACTTGTTAGTTACTGCTGCTTCACTTTTACTTATTTTAAATTCCTACTTGATAATGCTTTCACTTCGCGATACGCTTATACCGGATTTTGTCTCTATATCGCTTATACTTGTAGCCTCTTATACTTGATAGACGTTCTTACTTCACTTATTGGCGTCTCTGCTTCGTAATACACTTATACTTGGTACACTTATACTTCACGATTCGATTATCCCACCCTGTACGCTTATACTTCACGTCCCGGATGATCCACTGTACGCTTATACTTCACGACTCGGATATTTCACTGTACACTTATACTTCACTGTATGATTCCACATTCCACTTAATACACACTCAAGCGTAGTTAGATGTATGTTTATGCTTGTATAGATGTATATAAATAATGATTGAAGGACTTAGGAAGGCTTGTCCGCCCTATTTCCTTTTCTTCGTTGAGATGTGGTCTGGTGGGATCGGATGTCCATCTGAAAGTCGTTCGATTCATTAGTATTATATATTATGTACACGAGCATAGACATACGAGTTTTCTTCAGTCAATTTAGTTAAGAGTCTCTACCTCTAGGTCAGCACTTACATTAGAAACCCACTACCCACTGTTTGGAAGTCATTACCCACTATTTGGGATGCATCTTCGGGACACGGCCTTCTCCGTCGTCTAGTTGGTAACCAGAGTCTCCTGTAGGGAGAGCGGACATTGTGTGTATAGATCTATACGGGATTGACACTCCCGCACCCTGACTGCTAGCTACAGTCCACGGCTCACCAAGCCAAGGGGTGACAAATGTCACATTATATAGATGCTTGTAGGGCATCTGGTACTCTAGTGTCGGTTAGTATGGTTACGAGTATCCCGGGTTACCTTATAATTCATGGCCTTAAGGTAACGGTATTTCACTGGCAATTTACACTGTATGCTGGTAATTCATTTTCAGAGTCACACTGTTTTGACCTTACAAGACGTATCCTTCATTTGATACTGTCTGGGGTCTATCTCCTTTGTTTTGACCTTACAAGACGTATCCTTCATTTGATACTGTCTGGGGTCTGTCTCCTCTGTTTTGACCTTACAAGACGTATCTCTCATTTGATGCTGTCTGGGGTCTGTATCCACTGTATTCACTGTATTCACGGTATTCACTGTTTTAGACCTTGCTAGATGTATCATTCATTTGATATTGCTTACGGTTTGTATTCACTGTTTTGGACCTTTCCAGTTGTACTTTTCATTTGGTACCTTCTGGGGTCTGTGTCTCTATTGGTTAGACTGAACCAGGTGTGTCGTTCGTTCGATACACTCCTGGAGTCTATGATTCCTTGCCTTAGGGAAAATAACTTTTTACCACATAACACTGACCAGTCTTGGTAGAAGGCTGCTTTTATTAAAGAAAATATAGGATTTTCTGGAAAGAACTCTAATACACTGTAAACACTTAAACAATTACTTTATAAAGTTATTTGAATGAAATGTCACTAAATACTTATGAACTCACCAGCATTTGTAAAAATGTTGATACTCGCTTTTCAAATAACTTGTATTCTCAGGTTAGCATTAGACAGATACCTCCTGGAGCTGTTGATGAAGATAGTTTAGTACCGCGCTGTATTTATTCTATTACTTGTATACTTTGAATTGTTGTAATGTAACCATGTAAAAATATTACTATTAATGCAATGTTTTGTTGTACTTCGATTACTATAATGCATGTGTTGTGATACTTGACATGACGTCATCCACCCCAGAACGTTTCCGCCGTTCCGGTTTTGGGGTGTGACATGGCAGGTGAGTCATTTGAACTCGGTGAAGACATGTACTCCACAAGGTTTTTGAAGTGAGGTGGAGTCTCTGGTTTCTCAAGAGTGTTTTCCTATTGCAGTGGAGAGTCATGAGATGGAGTGTGATGAGATGGTTGCGGTGAAGGTTGTGGTGTAGGAATTTTTTTCATACTGATAGGGGGAGTTTGATGGACTTCTTCTTCACTTCCCCCTATTGAGGAGTTCAAACCCGGAGCCTCCTCAAGCCATTGACGAAGGCCATCAACTATGGCAAAAACTTCTTGGAATTGAGCTTTAACGGCTTCAGCCAGTTGTTGATTGTTGGGGATAGTGGGATTGAAGAGTAGCCTGTGGATTTCCTTGGTGAGTTGAAGGATTTTGGGACCATGGAAATTTGCAGACAAGGATCGCTGCAGACGGTTGATTGTAGCTTGCAGGACTGAGATTGCGGAATCATAAGCAGTGTGAGTCTTAGCAATAAGCTTGTCAGTGTGGGAGGCTTGATCCACAACGGCTGCTTGAAGATCTTTCTTGATTGCGGATACCTTAGAGATGAGGCGTTCCGCAGCAGCCATGAATTCTTTGTGGTTAGCTTGAGGATTATTGTCAAGGGACCGGATCCCCATTTCAACATTGAGTGAGATACGCTCCGCAACCATTCTATCACGTGTTTCCAGGCGTTCAATCCTTTCTATCAGTGACTACGGTCCAGGGATATCTTCTGGTTGCGGTTGAGTTGGCTTGACTGCAGCAAGGATTTGATCACTCTTGGCTTGAAGACTTAGAAATTCTTTCATGGTAACAACATTCTTCTTCTTCTCTTTGTGCTTTAAAGTCGAATGATGAGAGCCATTGGATTCTTCTTCTTCATCGAACATCATGAGGTCATCATCAAAAGGAGAGGGTTTGTTTACCTCTTGCAATTCATCATCCTCAAATCCAAAGGTTGGAGCAGAGCTCACTTCGATTTCGGGTCCTTAATCTTGTGATCCTTCAACAGTGGGAGTGGGAGGAACTTTGGAAGCATGTTGGTCAGCAGTTGCTTCCTGAGTCTTGTGGAAGCTTTCGACCATTTCAGTCATCCAGTCTTGAAATTTTAGAATGGTGGCTACGGTGTTGCATTATTGATTGCATCTGCCCAATACTTAGCCACTGCTTGAATTTCTTGTTCCTTCAGCTGCTGTTGTTTGATTTGTTGATCCTTGCATGCTTGAAATTCCCTACGAAAAGCGGCATATTTCTTTGCTTCAGCCTCGTTGTAGGGTTGATAATTGCTCCATGAATCATTAGAGTTATCACCGTCAATTCCTTGAAATCGCACCGAGGTGTCCCTCGGGTTCACGGATCCTTGAACATTTGTGCTCACCGTGCCTAAACCACCTGTTACCAATGTAAGCAGAGTAGGATTTCCTGAGCTTCCTTGGTCTCCTTGACCCGTGGTCAAGTGTGGCCTCGACTTAGTTATGGCATGGGCGAAAGAAGTGCCCTGCGGTTGGGACGGTGTTTGTAGTGTTTGGTTGACATTCAAAAGGATGGAGTTCAACTCCTCAGGAGAAAAAATATGCATTCGGGAAGCCCTGGAGGCTTTAGGGCGAGAACCAGTATTATCCCCTTGGGAGTGAAATGGGGGGAGTCTCCTCGTTACTGTGAATCAGACTCACTTTCTGAGTCCGGAAGGAAGAAGATGGTAGTTTCGAATGGATGTGCACGCATCCCAAGGACTACCGGAGCCTGTAGAGAGGCTGAGGTATCGGTCCGGTCATGCATTTGGCTAAAGGGATCAGTTTTTCATTTCTTGAGGATTGAAATGGGTTGGTTATCCTCTTCTGAATCACTGATGGAGTCATGATGACTTGGTTCCACAATAGTGATTACTGGTGGTGTTTTCCTTTTCTTGGAAGGTTTGGAAGCATCCTTTTTAGGAGGTCCTGATTTCTTGGTGTTGCGGGGGCCATGAAGAGTAGAAACATTGTGCTTGCATCTTTTGGTTTTGAGAAATATTGGAGAAAGTTGTGGAGGAAGGGACTGTGGTGCCTTCTAGGTTAACAACTGCGGATGGAAGAGGTGAGGTAGGAAGGTATGGGTCAATACCTTTCGTAGCCTTAATGTGGTCTGATACATCAGCAGTCTCAAGACCGAAGGTAGAAAGAATATGGACAGGAAGTTTGCGGATTGGGCCAAAAACTGATTGATCAGATGTAGGATTGTACCAATCATGCAGGTATTTACACTATATTGTCTAATAACTCACCATATTCTAATTCATGGATCCTTGATATAGGTTGTGGTATTCACATATGTTTTGATTTGAAGGGACTAAGAAGAAGTGAGAATGTGGAGCACAGGAAGATAAACTTGATCATGGGGAATAGGAAAGCTTCACATGTCACCAAGATTGGAGTTTATTCTTTGTTGCTAAGTAGTGGGTTAAGATTAGATTTGAATAATTGTTGTTACTCATTTGAAATGGAGAGAAATATTATTTCCTTTCACGGTTTGTACAAAACAAGGATTTACTTTTTTCATTTGATAATGAATGTGGTGGTATTAATGCTTTTTATAATAATGTTCTTTATTTTAAAGCATTAACTTGTGATGATGTATATGAAACAGTGTCGGTTGTAGATAACCTAGGGAATAATGTGTTGTGTATTGATTCTTCCACTAGCTTGGATAAAGCATCATTATGGCATTGTCATCTTGGACATGTTAGTAAGAAACGCATAGGCCAACTCTAAAAGGATGGAGTCTTGGAGTCATTTGACCTAAAGTCAGATGATAGTTGTGAATCTTGTTTACTTGGAAAAATGATAAAGTCACCCTTCACTGGTACCTGTGCTAGGGGTAAAGGTTTGTTGGATCTCGTACACACAGATGTGTGTGGACCCTTCAGAACTGCCATAAGGGATGCTAACCGCTTCTATGTGACTTTTACTGATGATTATAGTATATATGGTTATGTCTACTTAATCAAGTATAAGTCAGAAACCTTTGAAAAGTTCAAAGAATTTAAATAGGAAGTGGAGAATCAGTTAGGCAGGAACATTAAGATGCTTCGATCCGATCGAGGTGGTGAGTATCTTAGTACAAAGTTCCTTGACTATCTTAAGGAATGTGAGATTGTCTCAAAATTGACACCTCACAGAACACCATAGCTTAATGGTGTGGTTGAGAGACGTAATCGAACCTTGTTGGACACGTTTCGTTCCATGATGAGTCGAGCTTCGCTACCAATCTCATTTTGGGGATATGCCTTAGAGACTGCCGCCCATAGCCTTAATCTAGTCCCTACTAAAAAGGTTTTCAAAACACCTCACGATATGTGGACTGGGAAAGTTCCCAATTTGGACCACATCAAGATTTGGGCCTGCGAGGCTTTCTTGAGGCGCGAGACTCACGATAAGCTCGAACCTCGAAGTGAGCAGTGTATTTTCATCGGCTACCCACAGAAATCCTTTGCTTACCTCTTCTATAGAAATGTGGTCTTTGTGGCAAGGGGAGGATTCTTTCGCGAGAGAGAGTTCATAATCCAAGGAAACAATGGGAGGCAAATTGAGCTTGAAGAAATTTAAGAGTCAAGTGGTGAAGGAACCTCAAACCCTAGCAATCAACCTGAGGAGGAAACTTATGTTGATCTAACTGACGAGTCTGTACCTCTGAGGCGTTCCATTAGAGTTAGGAATGCACCTGAGCATTACTATGGTTTCCATATTACTGCGGAAGGTGATACACTTATCAGTGATAGTACACTGGTAATTTTGGATGAACCTAACAGCTACACGGAAGCCATGGCAGGCCCAAAATTTTCTAAATGGAAAGAGGCTATGGACAACGAGATATAGTCCATGTATGACAATCAATCTTGGAACTTGGTTGACAATGTACACACTTATAAGGCGTGACTGGTTGCAAAGGGCATTTCTCAGACTCTAGGAGTTGACTATGTGGAGACCTTTTCACTAGTAGCGAAGATTAAGTCCATTAGGGTTAGCTAGCCATTGCTGCATTTCATGATTATGAAATATGGCAAATGGATGTCAAAACCGCTTTCCTTAATGGAAATTTGGCTGAGGATGTTTACATGAGTCAGCCAGAGGGTTTTGTCAATATAGAGTACCCTAATAGAGTGTGTAAGCTTGAGAAATCCATCTATGGATTGAAACAAGCACCTCGCAGATGGAATCTTTGTTTCGATGAGAAAGTCAAAGAGATTGGTTTTTCGAGGAGCGAAGATGAGTCATGTGTATACGTCAAGGCTAGTGGGAGTATAGTTAGCTTTTTGGTATTGTATGTGGATGACATACTACTCATAGGAAATGACATCCCAACTATGCAGGAGGTGAAGTCCTGGCTTGGGAAGTGCTTCACTATGAAGGACCTTGGAGAAGCTGCCTATATCCTAGGGATAAGGATTTTGAGAGACAGGAGTAAGAGACTAATTGGACTTAGTCAAAGTACCTACTTGGATAAGGTGTTGAACAGGTTCAGCATGCAGGATTCCAAGAAAGGGGAGTTACCGATCCAGAGTAACGCCAGAATGAGTAAGACTTAGAGCCCAAGTATGGAGGCTAAGATAGCTGAGATGAGTCAAGTACCATATGCTTCCGCTGTATGCTCGGTCATGTATGCTATGCCTTGTACTCGTCCTGATTTGGCCTTTGCTTTGAGCATGGTCAGCAAATATCAGGGGAACCCTGGCAAGGCTCACTGGACTGCAGTAAAGAACATTCTCAAGTACCTGCGGAGGACTAAGGACTGGGTCCTTACCCTCGGTGGGAGTCATGACTTGAGAGTAGTAGGGTATAGTGATGCTAGCTTCCAGACTGATTAGGATAATTTCCACTCTCATTCAGACTGGTTCTTTACCTTAAATAGAGGTGCAATTGCTTGGAAAAGTTCCAAGCAGGAGACAATAGCTGAATCAATTTGCGAATCAAAGTACATATCAGAAGCGAGGCAGCAAAGGAGACGATATGGATGAAGAACTTCATTGCAGACCTTGGAGTAGTACCAGCTATAAAGGAGCCTATGGAGATTTTCTATGATTGTGAAAGTGCAGTTGCCTTAGCCAAGGAACCAAGGGATCACGGGAGATTCAGACACATCGAAAAAAAATACCATTTCATTAGACATCAAATAGAAGAAGGAATCCTCGTGGCAAAGAGGGAATCATCGGATGAGAACCCAGCAGATACCATCACGAAGGGACTGAGTAGGGTTAAGCATCTTCACCATGTGAGGCGCATTGGGCTAAAGGATGATATTAGTTTTAGAAATTAGATAGCTTTTGAAATTTGTAAAGTGTAATTGATATTCAATGATAAATAAAAGCTGTTATTTATTTATAAGTGTTACTATCTTCTGTCAGTCGTTTACTATCATTTCAATTTTTACATGTTTTGACTTCCAGAATAATTATATTATGGTATATCATATTATTCAAACCATCCACAGTCAATCATACTTTAGAAGTAGCCAATGAGGCAATACTATCATGAATGGGTCTGCAGTTTGTCTGGGACAAAGGGGTTGCAGTGTTCATGAGTACTCCTGGAATAGTGATTCGAGTATTGGATTCAACCCACGCTCACTTGTATCACTTCATGGAATTTATCTCGAGTGATCGTGAGACGGTAATGTCATATAAGTTTTCAAACCTAGAGATATGAGTTGTTCACTATGAGTTGGATATACATTGATTGTACCAAAACGCATTGGTAACTCGATGTTATAAAACGTGCGTTTTTGTATGATTCAACAAGTAGTTAGTACAAGCATATGAGTCGAAGTTTATCTATTCCTTCTAGTCCTTGGAGGATTAGAAGCGATATCTGGTCCCCTCGATGATTTTGAGGGCCAGGAAGGGCATGCCAAAGTCATATTGAGGGCTTAGTGTTATTCAGTCTGAGGACTGAACAGGCCAGGGAGCAAGCCAGACGTAAGTTATGGGCCAAGGGTAAGCCAGACTTCTGATGTGGGCTCAGGGTTAATCCAGTATGTTAGTTGTGGACCCATTGCATGCTGTTATAATATACGTGCTATTTGTTTGTGTATTGGTATTTTGGGGGAATTCACTAAGCTTTGGGCTTATAGTTTTGGATTATGTTTCAGGTACCTCAAAGGATCGCGGGAATGCGAAGGTGTGATCGTCCAACTCCTCATGTTTTGTTTTATGATTTTGGGAAGAATCTAATATTAAACATGTTTTGAAAACTATTTTGTAAACAATGATGATTTATGGGTTGATTTAAAAGTTAAATTTTTCATGAATTTTTTGGATGTTATAGTATAAGTATATGTATACGTTCGTACATATACATATGGATATATGCATATGTATATGGACATTCATAAGTGCATATGGATATGCATTTGTTTTAGTGCATGTCTATATCTTCATGCATATACTTACAGATATATGTATTTGTTCATGTATATGTATATGGATATATGCATAGGCGTATGCACATGCATAAGTGCATGTGTATGTTCATGTATATTCAT
The DNA here is from genome assembly GCF_002870075.4 of Lactuca sativa. Classification (NCBI taxonomy): domain Eukaryota; kingdom Viridiplantae; phylum Streptophyta; class Magnoliopsida; order Asterales; family Asteraceae; genus Lactuca; species Lactuca sativa. The sequence continues at coordinate 198,246,487 of NC_056630.2, read as the reverse complement.
ATAGATATATGCATATGAATATGGATATCCATAAGTATATATATATATATATATATATATATATATATATATATATATATATATGTGTGTGTGTGTGTGTGTGTGTGTGTAATTGTTGTATCAATTCAATTGTTATTTTATCTACATAAAAAAATGTTAACATTGAAATTTTATTTAAAGAGAAAGCAAAACCTGTTTGGAGCAAATCAAAATTTTGTCGAGCCCAACAAAACTTGCAACAACTTTTGGAGTTGCTCTCACTTTGATGTACATTTTGATAGCAAAAAATGTTAACATTGAAATTTTATTTAAAGAGAAAGCAAAACCTGTTTGGAGCAAATCAAAATTTTGTCGAGCCCAACAAAACTTGCAACTACTTTTGGAGTTGCTCTCACTTTGATGTACATTTTGATAGCAAGAACATTATCATTATCATTATCATAATCATCTAAAATGTAATATCCTAAGGATTTCATTCCATATTCAAAGTTTTCTCATGGAATGTGGTCAATTTGCACTTAATGCGAAACAGAGAGGAAAAAATGCATCAATCAAATGTATAACACTTTTTTAAAATTACTTGAAATTAATAATTTTTAACGATTTAATAATTAGTTTGTTGGTTCTTTCCATTAATTGCAAGTAATTAGTAGTGAAAACGATTTCCTAATTTAACCTCAATTACGATTAGAACATGGATTATGTCAATTCGTTGGTTAACTCCTTCAATGGAGTTCGTCATTTTATATATATATATATATATATACTAATAAATAAAACTCATTCTGCCACATGTCATGTCCTCATTGATTTGGACACATAGCATTTTAATAGATTTTTAGAATTTATTTATTTCCATATATAATTTTCTGATTTGTTCACATATCAAAACTTATTTCGGTTATAATATTGAGAGAAATAAATGTTTCCTTGAAAAAGAATTGATATAATTATAATGAAATAAATGTTATAATTAATGAGAGCTCTAAAATTGATATTGATATTAAATTTAATGTTTAAATATTGATATTAAATTTGTATTTTTAATAAAATGTGTAGTACACGGGTCTTACACCTAGTATATATATATATATATATATATATATATATATATATATATATATATATATATATATATATATATATATATATATATATATATATATATATATCAAAAAATAGGAGGTAATAAACTAATAATACATAAAATGAGTGGTTTCCCAAATATCTACAAGACATCGTTAAACATCATCATTCCAATATATATATATATATATATATATATATATATATATATATATATATATATATATATATATATATATATATATATATATATATATATATATATATATATATATATATATATATATATATATATATATATATATATATATATATATATATATATATATATATATATATATCATATTGCTACAAGTTGTGAATTAAGTATCCATGGGGACCAACCTTTTAGTACCATCTAAGACCACCACTTTCACATCCATAACTTTTCATTTCCTCCTTCTTTCACACCAATGTCGACTTACATGTTACGTTACATGTTCACAATTTATTTTATTAATTGTAATGTAGAAATATTTTATTAAAAGATACAGCAATTATTATTCTCGTGGCCTTCCTAAATTATAGTTTTTTTTTCTTCAGAATTATTATAATTTTTGTCATTTTGTCTATTTACTTTCAGTAGGATCTTATGTTCTTCCCCTATTTATTTCATGGTATTAAAGACACCTCTATAATACTAAAATATTCAAATTTATCTTTTTGTTTTTCTCTTTATCCTTTTGTCATTCACGATCGGTTTTAGTACTCTAGAGCAACTTTATATTGGCATTATTCTCTCTTATATCATTGTTTTTACTTTATTTTTCCTCTAATCCCCGACTTCATATTTCCTCTACTTTGATGTCCACTTTTAGTTTGCATATATTTCTGATTAGGAACTTTGTTTTCTTTCTCTTTGATTGTCACTTCTAATGCATAATTGATTCTGATTGTTTACCCTATTTTCTATTTTATTTGATTGTCACTTTTAGTTCGTGTCTTATTGTGATTTGTGATTTGTCTTTAGTCTTCTTTGATTATTACTTTCTGTTCGCTTCTGATTTAGATTCATGGGTGTGCCTTTCATCTTTTGACACTTTCAATTCACTATGATTATATGATCCGTGTGTTCTTCGAGTTTTTATTTTTTACTTTCAGTTCGCGGTTGATGCTGATTTTTTTTTTTTTTTGTCGTGTTGTTTTTATTAGGAATATATGATTTTTTATTTCTTGTTGCAACGAATCTGTTTTAGCTATCAGAAAAATATCATGTAATAAATACTACTACATTACAACGATGTCTCTATCACTTCAATTATTTAACTTTTAACATCTTTACAAATAAGTATCTAGCAAGTCGTGTGAGAGAGATTTCAAGCTTAGGTTCACATAACTTTGACTTCAAGGAGGAGAATTATGATACTTAGATAATTTATTTCCTTTACTAGGGATATTATTTTATAAGTTTCGCTTGGGAACAGCAACCATGTGGAACCGGGCTTCATTTTGTTAGTACTTATTTCTTGTATTTTCTTAACTTTCAGATTTTTTTGAACAACCTAGAATTTATTAAAACTAGCAAGGAAAAAAAACAAAAAATTACATGAGGAGATTTTGCATCCATGTATTTAAGAATTTGTTAGGATTCCTATTACAAAACCATTTAAACGGAAAAAAAGATAATAGAATCAAATAATTGATCCTTCTTGTAAATTGTTTTCTTCTAAAATAAGAGCATTTGGATAAGTCCACAACACCCAAATTAGAGTCGTGCAAACAATCTCCAAAATTAACCAGTGAAGATTCAACACCGAATGCTCATGTCCAAGTGAACTGCCCCAACAAATCTAAAAGTCAGATCCGCTGCTCATCTTTTGCTCCACCATGAATATCTCGGCGCCATGAGATTTGCCAACCCTACATGGTCCAACAACCCCTCACCAAGGAATGTCGATGAGCAGCCAAACCATACAACATGGGAAAATGCAACATAAACATATCATCACCACACCAAACAGCCAAACAAAATCTAGTTTCCTCCTCATTACTCACCTTCCTTTCTATGGACATAAACAAGATTTAATCCTATTTGTTAAGGTCTAAAACTAATTTAATGTTACCTGGACAAACCCCACACTTATAACCTTGATTATGCTCTCCAACAAAACCTCCATCAAAACCATAGCAGATATGAATGACTCTAACCCAAAGAAAGTTAGACCAATTTAGAAATTGCCAATGCCACTTATATAAGAGTACTTGATTAACCGCGGTTAAGCTACCCACCAAAAGACCCCATGCCCATTATCATTAAGAACCAAATCTCATCTAACCCACTGAAGCTTTTTCTCATGATCTTCCATACCCCCAACAAAAAAACTCTAATCGCTTCCAAATTCTGTATAGTTGAAATCAAGGCTGAAAAAAGAGAAATAATAAATCGTCCCAAGACTGACTTTACTAAAGAAAGTCTGCCCCCGATAGACAGCATCTTCTTCTTCCACTTGGATCACTGTTTCCGGAATCTATCCAATAATGTTTCCCAAGAAATCACTTGTATCAATTTTTCCCCAACCAATACACTTAGATACATAAAAGGAATGGAATATGTCCAATAATGTTTCCCAAGAAGTCATCCCCATTTAATAAAGCTTGGATTTGTCCATGTTCATTTGCAATCCCGAAGACAAATATAGTATCATGAGCAACCGAATCAACATCTAAACATTCTCTTTATCCCACTTATCCACGAAGATTGCATCATCCGCATAAAAACAAATGCGACAACTAGATTAGGTTACTACCCACTGAGATACATTTTAACATCAAATGGAGAATATCATCCTCCATGGTTAGAATGAATAAAACGGGGATAGGGAGTCACCATGTCTTATACCTCGGCATACATGTAATTTCTTATTACTTACATTCAAAAAAATCGAAGATCTGGCTAAAGATTCGCACCCCCTAATCCATTTCCACCAAAGAGCACCGAAACCTATGAAATTAATCATACAGTCTAAATAATCCAAAGATAAATAATCATACACCTTTTATGTAGCACCCGAGTCGATAGGTATGATGTTAATGATTCATTCTATTTTAACTCAAGTAAAAAGGTGGTGGGGGACTCGCCAGTACGTTGGGCGTACATTTGGTACGCACGGCATACTCCTTGCGTGCGCATCATCGGGTGATCCCCGATATACACTGGGAGTACTCATGATAGGGGCAAACCCTAATTTTTAGGGTTTGCACCTTATTTAAAGTCCTTAAGTCCCTCAAGCTCATTACCATTTAAGCCTCCATTTCCCTTTTAGTATAAATCTCGAAGCCTAGCCTTCTTGAGTGCATTTTTTACTTTAACTTGTGTGTTTGGGTGTTCTTTGGTGGTTTTGAAGAAGAAGGAAGTGTGGGAAGAAGCAATAGAGAAGAAGGACTTTGTAAATCTATAAATTGTGCACCATTTCTATCCTATTGAAGGTATAAAGTTTGAACCTTCATCATTCCAAGCTTAGATCTAGGTTTAGGGTAGATTTTAGCATCTTTTAGTCCCATAACTTAGTTTCGTGGAGTATAAGCTACTCCAGGTCATTTGAGTTGTCCTTTTGGACTCTTTTGTCACATCTAGCAAATTTAGGGTTGAGATTCTGATTCACGTACAAACAGTTCCTTGTGTAATCTTATTATATTAGGTTCTTGAAATTCAGAAACGACAATTTTATATGAGTGTACATGTACATACACAAAGAATCAAGTAGTAATAACCTCATGTATGCCCAAATTGATTCAATAACTAAACAAAAACAAATTGTTGGGCCTTTGCTTAAAGTTCTCCGCCCACATACCCCAGGCCGAAAACCGTTTTTCCTTTGGGCCTTATTGGACTGAAAACCCATATTTGGCCGAATTAAACCCAAAGCCATAAAGACTCCAAAAACGAACACTCTTTAAGGATATAGGGTGTTTTCTCCACACAAAAACCGAAAACCTTGAGTGGGTGCTGGGTGTTTTCGGCCACCCTAGAACCGAGAACGCACCCTTTGAGCTACATGGTTCGATTTTTGCATAAGACAAAAAAAATGATCTACCAAGCCTTTCCACCTCATTTCTTTACATTACAATACCCAACAAACAACCACACCATGCATGTTTTTACATTCCATACATCCACACCATGCATCAAATTATTCACCATGCAACCAAGCCAACTTTTCCCTCCATCTTCTTAAGATCGGCCGCAAAACCCCCCAAGGCCACACCAAAAATCTCCTTCACACATTTTCTCTCAAGTCTCTCTCATTTTGCTTCTTCCAAAAACGTGTGCATCTTAAAGGGTGGTTTTCCTTCAAGAAACTCATAAGAATTTGGTAAGTATTCTTGTAAACCTCTAGTGTTTTTGTACTTCTTTAAGCTAAAACTCCACCTTTACACACAAATATTCATGTGTTAGCTTCTAGAGTACCAACCTTTCCAAGAAAACTCCTCATGTTCGTCACCACCATCCAAGGCTCGAAATCTTCTTCACTTTCCTTCCTACAACTCACAAAATACCAAGGTGAGCTTCATACCCCCATGTTTTCGTGTTTTTCATGCTTTTCGAGGGGGGATACAAGTAAAGTTTCGTTTATCCATTGGATATTTACATGCACCAACTTGTTTATGGAAGGATTTATGCATATGATGTAGAAAACCTTATGCTTACGCACATAAAAATCGTATTTTATGAACTTGTAACGAGTTAAAAAGCATTTTTCCATTGGACAATTTCATGCACTATGATTATATGATGAACATGGAACATATTATTGTATAAAAAGGCTAATAGCATATGTTAACAACATAAAATTTTGACACATGTGTTTGTTATCTTTTGTTACATAAAAATCGTGATTTACTAGAGTCAACCCAAAATAAAAGTATTTTGTGTTACAAATTTACAATCCGGTAAAAAGTTGTTAAACAAAACTACAAAGTTTGATATTTTTCTTTTACAAATAATTTTATTAGTAAAATAGTCGTACATTTGTCATCACTATTTTTGTATGGTTTAATAACCTAAGAAAAACAATGTTATGTTTACTACTAAACATAACTATTATTAACTATTTACATAAAGATTTATAATTAGTTTTTTGCAAAAGCGATTACAAGACAAACTATTAACAGAAAAATTTGCATGTCACAGAACACATGTCATAAAACGTGTATTATGAAACTGTAAAAATGTGTGTCATAAATTGTATGCCATGAAACCTGTAAAATGCGTGTCATAAAGCACCTATCACGATTTTACACTAGTGAGGTCATTTCATTATATACTAAAAAGGGAGTCAAAGTTCACGTAAATCCGTTAATGCTCCAGTGAGACATATTCACTTCACCGTATCTACCTAACATACACTTTAAGTCCTGCATTATAACCAAAGTCCCCTGGAGGGAGAGCGAGATAGTTGTATATATATCTATACGGGATTGAGAATCCCACACCTGAGTTGTTCGCTACAGCTAGACGGGCCAGTCTAGGGTGACAAATATCTTCTCGATTCCAACGCCTGAAGAACATCGTGTCAGCCATAACAGTCACATTAGCATGGTTACAATAACTCACTTAGGGATTAACAATACTATCTTGGTTTACGGGAAGCTTACACTTCACCGGTTTTATTAAAATATAAAATTCCATACTACTTTTATGTACATTATTCGTTACATTTTCGGTCTTAGGGTTTATAAGACTATAGTTTTTCATACATCATGAAATATTGGATTTTCTGGGAACATACAAAGAAAACATGTATACATACAATTTATGTCATCGGTATAAGACATACAATTCACTATTATAGAAAATATCGGATTTTCTAGAAACATACTATACTTTTCAAAACAAAACAGATACAAACCGTTTTCATACAAAAGGCTTATGAACTCACCAACATTCATTGTTGACGATTTTCAAAATGACTTGTACTCCCAGGTAACCAGTAAGCAAGTAATTGAGTCATCGGGAACTGGATTTTTGTTGTATTTTGGAATGGTTACTTTTTAGTTAATGTTGTGTAAACTTGAACAAATACACTATGTAACAATGTAAGTTTGTATCTCTTAATGTTTGTTGTGTGGGTTGCTATGTCCATATATATTCAATTGTTATGATACTATACAATGACGTCATCTGCCCACGGACGTTTCCGTCGTCCTGGTTTGGGGGTGTGACAGATTGGTATACGAGCATTGTTTATAGTGAACTAGTATATCTAACCATACAAGATATACAACTAAAAATACAATGGGACTAAAACACTCTGACAAAAAGTATTTTTTAAGAATATAAGTATTTTATAAAAAGTATACATACATGTGTGCATAATAAGGATAGTGTCATAACAAAGAAACTCATAAAAAGTAATTAGAGGAGTTGGACATCGTTACTAAACTTAGACAGTTATGTAATCATATCTAGGGTAAATATAGCCTGATAAACTATATTTATTCGAGATATGACCAACATATGTTTAGGCGTGGTCGGACAACAAATCTAAAACTTACCAACTTAAACCAAAAGGATCTAAGAACAAAACATAAAGACATAAAATACTATAGGGGCATTTTGGTATTCTATCTATTTTCTCGTGCTTATATATTCTCGTATAGATGCTATGGTAGATTTTCACCACCCAAGAGATCCCTATCCCCCCCCCCCAACCAGGGGAACACAGGATGGATCACGGATGGGGCTATAATGGGCCTATGATCTTGAAAGATTGAGTTGCCATCAAGGGCAACACCCACCTTTCGGGATGGAGCGAGGGTTTTATGACCTTCGCCATAGAGGACTTGTAACACCCACAAAAAATCACACTAAATTTAAACTTTTTGAAACATTTATAAACTGATAGTTATTACCAATTTGTTTTAAAAACAATTCTATATCAGAGTATCCCAGAAACATACTCATAAAAGGTGAGGAGATGTACGATCACGCCTTTGCCTTCCTGCGGTCATCTGATGTACCTGAAACAATAAACTGAAACTATAAGCCCGAGGCTTAGTGAGTTCCCCCAAAATACTGATTCCACTGCACATATCACATATACAAATAACAGCATGTACTAGGTCCACAGCTCTATAGACTGGATTACCCTTGGGCCCACAGTGTGAGTCTGGATTGCCTTCCGAGCCCACAGCTCACATCTGGATTGCCATCGAGCCCACATTACGCGTCTCCCTCAGCCCGTAACTAGAATGCTCCAGGGTTTGTTGGATTACCGCACGGAGCAGTATCACCTCAACCCATCCCACATAATATGTCAACATATATCATAACTAATGCGTATACAAATAACCACATAAAAACACAGGTAGTCCTACGTACCTACCTAACTGGCACAAGACCTACCATGCAACACTACTCATACTCAACATACTACCATTTCTAGGATATCATCTCCAATGGGTCGGCATTGGTGCCTTAGACCCCTTAGTATAGTGAGATAACTCACCTGGCCCTGCTGAAGTCCCACGGATGAAACTCCAGCTGCTGGTTGGCAGATCCCTGAACCGCCAACATCAAACAATACCCAATTAATAATTAGGTTCCAAGCCCAAGGTCGAAATCACACTCCAAAGGTCCAATAGTCAAGTAATGGGCCAAAGCCCAACATATCACCCAATTTTACAAATTAGGCCCAGACCTCTAAATGGTCTTTCCTTAAGGCCCATCTAATTGTTCTAGTCCAACCTCTTGGTATTCCCATGGCCTAATATCACACAATCATAAAGACCCGGTTATGGCCCACTAATGGCCCAATTTTCCAAATTAGGCCCAAGTCCTTCACATGGGCCTTACCCTAAAATCCATTCAATTATGTTGGTCCATTTACTTGCTCTTGGATAGCCCATCACTAGGGTCCATATTAACAAAATCCGCCCCTCCTTCTCCTTTCCTTACATATTAAGTCCAAAAATTACCATTTAGCCCTGGACTCCTTAAAATCCTTTCAACTTTGATACAATATTTACTAAATAACCCCCTTCTTTCATACTTCATTACAATTCAGGTATAATACTAACCAAACAAACCCTAACTTCTTTATTCATTTTCAAAATAAAGTCTGAAATTACATTTAACCCCCGGTGATTCAATCTTTGCCATTTGGCTTCCGAAAACCAACACTCCGCTAATTATTATTTAATTTTAAACAATAATAATATAAAATAATAATAAAATTACATATCGGGGTTCCGGATTTATTACTGCATTATTCTATTTAAATGGGATGTTACAACTCTCCCCCACTTAAATTTGATGTCATCCTCGAAATCGTTTTCTTATCATTCGTTATCCGCCAGACAACTTGAGCAACACGGCCACAACTACGAGCATAACCCCAACCTTTCCAAGGCAACCGTAATCAACCCTCGCAGGGTTCTAAAATGTGAACATAAACAAATCCCTTGCAATATGATCACGTTTACTCAATCTAAAATCTGAAGTATCGAGATGGAATTCATTGCACTTAACTCCTAACTGGCTACTCAACTGCTAATAACCTGGGGTTCCCACCCGAAAACAGAATCACAAATCATACATTGCTACCTATAATTCTTTTCTTGGCAAGAGATCAGGTACTCCTTCAAGAGAAACTCGTTTTGATAACCAATTCCCAGGGATATAATGAACAACCGAATGTAAACTGGGAGATGACCCTTTTTGGATTAACAAGATACTACGTCATTTATCCCCAGGACCACATACATATAATAACCGGCTCATAAGCACAAACACTCATACCTGGCCCAATCAGCCTCGGGCTGGAATACCAAGCATGCCTACGACGGGTCCAGTTATCCTCGAGATGGAATACCCTTGTATCTTGCACATGTTTGGCCCAATGAACCCTCAGGTTGGAATACCAAACACGTCAAGTCCAATCAATCATAAGGTCTGATCATCCTCAGGATGGAATACCCTAGATCAGAATACCACTATATATGAACTCGGTTCTATATTCATAACTTGAGGTTCAAGGACCTGCCCTTGCATTTCTCACAAAATCTTCTGGTTCCTCGAGGCCGATTACGGCTATCCCGAATCTCAGCAATGTGTCCATTCGAAAGCGCTCAAACAGTAGAATGAACTACTAAGATCACTAGGCCCACAGCCTATGACTGGAATACCCCTATAAGGCCCTCAGCATAGGTCTGGATTGCCTATCATCCCACAGCATGAGTCTGGTATGCCCTACCTAGCCCTCAGCTCATGAATGGAATGTTCCTGATAAACTATCAACCTTGTCCAACAGAAAAGGCCTAACCAACGTCCTTCACAACACCAACCAACGCCACGATGCTGAAACCCCACCACGCATGATTCACTTATAGAGAAAGTTGCTATTTAAGCAAAATCCTACAAATCTTGGTCGTACATGACCTTAGAAAAGAATGATAGTGGAACTCTAGATCCAATTGCAAACTATAACCTAGACCTGATCAAACACATAAGCCGAACCAACCCTATTGCCACCTTTAATACCCACAAATACACATTGGGAATCACTACCATGCACATATTTGGGAATCCCCAACTCCATATTCACTCGCCACAAATCCCATACTTGACCAAGACTGATCCGATTCTACTAATACCGAACTAGTCTGAGAAGACTTCCATGATTATCCCAAAGGTTACCAAAATCTGAGTTGGATACGAATCAAAATTTTATTCCATCATCGAGGGGAAACATACCCCCAAAGACTTAGGAAACATAAACACACTGCATAAGGGAATTGGTGACACGCTCCTAGCTTCTCAACTGTTGCCTCTTGAATTCCTTCGGAGAATTCCCGCTCCCTGAGAGGTTCACCGATTAACGTTTGTCCGATCATTCTAGAAACCATAATCTGAACAGCAATAGACAAAACCTTCAATGGCGGACGCTCAACCTGAAAATTCCCAATTCTCCACCACTTAGAACACTAATCACCACCCACTGGTGTGAAATCGAAACATAACTTAATTGACAGTACCTGATGCTTGTATGATCCCACACTCAAATTCTGAAGACCAAAAGATAGATGCTCCACTAATACTTAGCAACAAACTATTTCCCTTGGCACTTTCATCCACTAATCAATAACGGTTACTATAACCGCTGAATCCTGACAATGCTGAATACCTATCCTATGGGGCCCTATCCGTAGGCCTCCCACATAATACCCTTCTTCCTAAAGTGCTCCAAACAAATCTCTCGCTCTCGGGCTTTTGAATCATATCATTCAGGGTCTCGCACCCTGACTTACTCACCAACTTAATCATCCACAGCTGAACTGTAGTAGCTGAAACAAACTTTTCCCTAAACTAGACTACAACTACTCTCAAGACATAGTCTCCAATCTCGAAAGCACAATAAATCATACAATCAATCCTTGCCATCTGATATAAGAGATTCAAGGCGAATTGGATTTTAGCTCCTCTGGGTCAGAACGGTAATCGCGTACGCCTCACAAGATACTCATACCACATCGACAAACCTACGCTCACCAGTGTTGAGATACTATCGCCCACCCCTGCCACTAACTGACCCCGAGTTGGAATACCACCTGATTCTGGGGTCACATGTCTGCTCGCTCCTTCGAGCTCGTAAACTGAAAAGGCACAATCCTTTCCCTAGAATACGACATTCCAATCCTATCAATTAACCATTTCTACTTCCAGCTGCATAAATCCAGCTTAACATAATCATCACTCCTTTCTGGAGTCCCCTCGACTCACATTCCGGCCTCAAGAAAAGCCCCCCGAAGCCTCAAATCTAGAAACTCATGTGCTAGCCTCTCCCGCTCAACCCGAGAAACGTAACGAGTACAAAACATCTCCTTGATCCCAAAAAACTGCAACCCTCTACTCATTAAAATATGTCCCAGTATCAAGTCCTGGTACTGCAAAGCTCGACCAACACCTCCTGCCGGCGTTACAGCTGTTGCAGCTGCTATGACAGCCGTCTCAACAAGGGCTGCATAGCGTTCATCGAAATACCCAACCATGGCGGTCTTAATAGACCCAAACATCTCCGGAAACTGTCCCCTAACAATCTCGATCACCTCCTCCCAGATGATCTCACTGACACGATCCTCTTACAATACTGTCCTATCTTGGTTGCTAGCTCCCGGTCCTGATCCGGACCCGGTCTCAAGACGTCTCGTAACCGTCATTCTGATAATACACCAGAAAGATCTTTGATAACCCATATGACGATAGGAAACCAACTCCAAACTAAACCCCAGGGGTTGTGACTTCCTTGATACGAGTATGGGTCGTGTTCTTTCAGTAGTACGTACCCATACTACCTTCCACACCTACCCATATTTTTCTCAAGTATCACAACAACACCCTAACTGTGTACATAATCTGGCAAGCGCTCAATCCTCACTCCTAGAAGAATACTGAATATCTCATAACTGGCCTCCCGGCCTCTCACGACCCACCCATGAAACTTTCACCAATCCTGTAGCACTCGTGTATGCTAACCATACATAATGCTGGACCCTATAGACTTTCGAATACCTGATCCTACCCTAAGCCCTTCATCAAACAAGAACAGGAAATAAGGCCAAACCAGACATTCTCAGGCTATAAGATCTTAATTATATACAGCCATGATGCATACACTAAGCAACTATAGTAATGATGTCAATTTCGTATAAGGAACACCCTAGGCTATCAGACATCATACAATCAGGCAATTCTATCATGCAATTACCGAATATCCCTAGCCTAGTACTAGCATGTTGTTCTAACATATCACAATATTACATAACCGTATGGTATTTTGGGGTCTACTTACTGGCTCCGGCTGATCGTACACTCTTTATCCTCCTTTTAAAAATCAAAGTTAAGTCAAGGTCCACGTTCCCGATCCCAAGCCAACAATCAAACAAGAGCATGACAAGAGAGCGAGCCCATGCCCTTAATCCAACTCTTTTTATTATAATTTCTTTTTCCAAAAATATTTTGTAAAAATTGTTGTTTGAGACTGGATTCTCACAAATGTTTATCCAATTCACTCAAACCAGGGCTCCGATACCAACTTGTAACACCCATAAAAAATAAGACCAAATTTACACTTTTTAAAACATTTAGAAACCAATAGTTATTACCAATTTGTTTTCAAAACAATTCTCTATCAGAGTATCCCAAAAACAGAGTCATAAAAGGTGAGGAGCTGTATGATCACGCCTTTGCCTTCCTATGATCATCTGATGTACCTGAAACAATAAACTGAAACTGTAAGCCCGACGCTTAGTAAGTTCCCCCAAAAAACCGATGCACTGCACATAACACATATAGAAATAACAGCATGTACTAGTTCCACAGCTCTACAGACTGGATTACCCTTGGGCCCATAGTGTGAGTCTGGATTGCCTTCTGGGCCCACAGCTCACATATGGATTGCCATCGAGCCCACAGTATGATTCTCCCTCAGCCTGTAACTAGAATGCTCTCGGGTTTGTTGGATTACCGCACGAAGCAGTATCACCTCAACCAATCCCACATAATATGTCAACATATATCATAACGAATGCACATATAAATAACCACATAACAACACAGGTAGTCCTACGTACCTACCTAACTGGCATAAGACCTACCATGCAACACTACTCATACTCAACATACTACCATTGCTAGGATATCATCTCCAATGGGTCGGCATTGGTGCCTTAGACCCCTTAGTATAGTGAGGTATCTCACCTGGCTCTGCTGAAGTCCCGTGGATGAGACTTCGGCTGCTGGTTGACAGATTCCTGAACGGCCAACATCAAACAATACCCAATTAACAATTGGGTTCAAGCCCAAGGTTCAACTCACACTCCAAAGGTCCAATAGTCAAGTAATAGGCCAAAGCCCAACATATCGCCTAATTTTCCAAATTAGGCCCATACCTCTACATGGTCTTTCCTTAAGGCCCATCCAATTATTCTAGTCCAACTCTTGGTATTCCCATGGCCCAATGTCACATAATCATAAAGGCCCAATTATGGCCCACCAATGGCCCAATTTTCCAAATTTGGCCCAAGTCCTTCACATGGGCCTTAACCGAAAACTCATTCAATTATTGGTCCATTTACTTGTTCTTGAATAGCACATCAATAGTCCAACCACCAAGGCCCAAATCAAGGCCTAAGTGAAATTAGGGTTTTCACATGAAATGACGATTAGGGTTAAGTGTTTCTTACTTAACCCATTAAGGACTTAATCCATTAAGTCCAATATTGCATTAGGTTAATTTGCCAATGATTATTATTTAATATTTTAAATTTATTAAATGATTCTTGTGTGTGTCCCGATCAATTCCCAAAAATTAGGGTTTTATGCCATTAGTGTTTTCCAAACCCTAATTAGTGTTTCCTACTCAATACTAGCCCATTAATCACATGGTTGGGCTTGTAGGTCAATTAGGGATTCGTTGGGCCCATTAGGGTTTCATCAAGCCCATTCTATCCAAGCATCCCAAACGAGTCAAAACGCAAACTAAATGCACCGCCGCCCAACACGGTAGCTGGTGGCGGCAGCCACCTACTTACGGTGGTGGTTTAGAGTTTTCTTACTACTCCGGTCAATTCCTATGTTACAACACGATATCTAAACACACACAAACACACACTAAGCTACACACTCATAAATAACAAACACACATATAGTCGTACTGTGGCGGCAGGTGGTGGTCGGAGATGCTAGCCACCACCTCACGGTGGTGGTGGTGGCCCTCTTGTGAAATCCGGATGGGACAACCACCCACATACGCAAGTAGAAGAACACACACCCACACGTCTTCTAATCATGAAAGAAACCCAACCACCCAACGTGGCGTAAGGCGGCGGTGGCAGTGGCTGAGCTAGGCGGCAACAACATCGGTTAACGGCAACAACTTTATTATCGGTAGAAGCCGGCCATGGTGGTTCTTCACGCCTTTCATTGGACAGAACCCTCCCCCACATGCCATCGTGTAACAAACCACGAACCCGACCACCATGTTATGGCGGCATGCGGCAAACGCAAGGCGTCAGTGATGTTGAGAGACCTCCAGACGGCAGCGGTCACATATTCATGTGGAGAGAAATGAGGAGAGGAGGATGTTTGTCGTCGTCAATAGCAATGGAAGAAATGGAAGTGTCAGCTTGGTGATTCCCAGCTTCAACAGCGAAGGGGCGGTGGTCCGGTGACATCGCTCCAACAGAAGGACGGGGAGAAGAAGGGATTACGACCCCGACTTTGCGAACAACAGCGGTGGCAACCATAGCTTTTCTTCTTCCAAATGAATTCATAGTCACGGTATCGGCTCAACTCGTTCATTCGTCGTCAATGACCTCAAGGCTTCAATGGTCCACTAAGGTGTCAAGAGGTTGGCGGCTACCGGTAGTGAAGAAGGAGGGTAAGGTGGCGGTGGTTGGATGTTTAAGGTGACGACCACTCTAGGGTTAGGGCTGAGAGGCAATGGAATAGTTTTATACACTCTCCATTCAGACTAGGGTCCATATTGACAAAATCCGCCCCTCCTTCTCCTTTCCTTTCATATTAAGTCCCAAAATTACCATTTAGACCCTGACTCCATAAAATCCTATCAACTTTGATCCAATTTTTACAAAATAACCCCCATCTTTCATAATTCATTACATTTCAGGTACAATACTTACCAAACACACCCTAACGGTTGGGTCAAATATATGGTTTATACTTTACTTTTCTAGAAAAATGTATTTTTATGTCTACGACCATAAACAGCTTGGTGTTTATGGCTATCTATGCTTTTGCGGTTGTGTTTACGGCCGTGAAGTCTCATATATATATATATATATATATATATATATATATATATATATATATATATATATATATATATATATATATATATATATATATATATATATATATATATATATAAGGTGAGGAGTGCCTGTTAGATGAGTGTACGGTTGACAGAAGAACTAGTGTGTGTACTATGTGTATGGAGCATCATTATATTCATTGAATACATCATATATTCACTTATTCTTCTTCTTCTTCTCTTCTATTTTGATATGGCATCATACGTTTGATTGGGATTCCGCACCATCAAACTGATCTGATTCATACACAAGCAGATTTGGGACTTACACTAACTTCTTTATTCCTTTTTAAAATAAATCCCGAAATTACATTTTAACCCCCTAAGATTCAATCCTTTCCATTTGGCTTCCCAAAACCAACACTCCGCTAATTATTATTTAATTTTAGACAATAATAATATAAAATAATAATAAAATTACATATCGGGGTTCTAGATTTATTATTGAATTATTCTATTTAAATGGGATGTTACAAGACTCGCGGACCGAGCTCTTCCCGTCATGGTCTGCAGGATTTCAGACATCGGAGATCAAGCTCAGACGACAGTCCACCGAGTCATGGAGATGAGGGTTGCTATGGAGGTCATGGTTGCACGCACTCGCGACCTCGAGAGGGACTTTTACCCTATGGACCAACTCGTCGAAGACCTTAATACTGCACGAGAGGAAGTAAGGGAATATCAGGAGAGACATGTTGCTCTTGAGGACAGAGTACTGGTAGCGGAGCGTCGACTAGCCGAGCTGCAGGGTGCCTCTACTTCATCCCATGCACTACATGGGACTACTCGATGTAAGTAGGATCTATCCTACTCACCAGCTATGATAGACTACATATTTGGGTATGCGTTAGCGCTACCCCTTTTCTTTATTTTGTATGTAGGACCGTCGCTACGTCTAAGTGATTACACTATTCGGAGGGTCGTTATGATGTCGGCTTGTTATCTTGATGTATTTTTTACAACACCTTATAAAGGTCAATTTTCTAAAAAGTTATGTACCATTATTTTATCATTAATGAAGCAAGCATGTGTTTTATTTATGGATGTTGTTATCTGTTATGTCTTATCTATTCATTTTTATTTAGTAAAACAAGATTTCAATTGTATGTACAAAAATAACGTTCAATAATCACTAGACATGACATATCTAAGTGCGATGTTTCATTATAATAGTATCCGCATCATAATCCTTATCAAAAATTATCAAATTCCACTTGTAGCAGTAGAATGCCTCCCCAAAGATACATCTGACGCAACAACAACGAGACAGTACCACCATCACTGCCGCCGCCTCCACCACAAATGGATTCGGCCGCATTCCGGGTGGCAGTTTCAGCCACAGTCACTGCGGCTCTGGCACATATCAACAACAATGGTGCAAATGGAGGCGTAAGTGGGAATGGAAAGGGCAGTTCTAACCATGGGGTTAATCAAGGGCCTCAGCGAGTGTGCTCATATAAAGACTTCACAAACTGGAAACCAAGGCCATTCAACGGAAGCGGGGGTGTCATAGCCCTAACTCGATGGTTTGAGCAGACGGAATCAATCGTCGAGATATGCAGCTGTCCGGAGGAAAGCAAAGTTAAATTCGCAACCTGTACTTTTTCCCATAGATCCCTTACATGGTGGAATGGCCATATCAAGGCCGTAACACTCCAAGTGGCGAACTCAATGGCTTGGGAGGACCTCAAAACTATGATGCTTGATGAATACTGCCCTAGGGATGAGGTACAGAAACTCGATCAAGAATTGTGGAATCTCATTGTAAAAGACTCTGACATTGAAGCTTACATTGCCAGGTTCAGCGAATTGGCGATCCTGTGTCCAGGAATGATCACCTCTGAAAGTAATAAGGTCGAACGTTTCATTTGGGGACTAACTCCTCCGATTCAAGGGAATGTGATTATTGCAAACCCAACAACGCTCGACATCGCCAAACGCCATGCGCAAAAGCTATATGACCATGGGGTACAAAAGGTCACTATGACTTCCGTCACTGAACCGAAGAAAGGAAGTGATAATAAGAAAAACTCAGGAAAAAAGAGGAAAGGGCAACAAACTCAAGAATCTGCGAAGAAGCAACAAGTCGTGGCGGTTCACGTTGCTACCACTCCTGCTACACCAGTACCAACCAAGCCATATACGGTTAATCTCATGAAATGTGATAAATGCAACTTTCATCACCACGGTGCATGCCGAGAGATGCACTGCATCAACTGCAATAGGAGGGGGCACACTGCCCGATATTTCCAACACGCCAACATAAGCGACCAATCAACCTATCAATGCTGGTGTAAGTCAAGCATGTTATGGATGTGGAGAAACTGGTCACTACAAAAGAAACTGTCCAAAGGCCAACAACAAAAACACAAGGGGAACGGGGAGACTCCTAGCAATAGGACATGAAGAGGCAATGAAGGGTCCCTCAGTGGTCACTAGTACGTTCCTCCTCAACAACATTTATGAATGCATTTTATTTGATAGTTGGGCAGAAAGAAGCTTTGTGAGTCATAGGTTTAAGTACCTACTCAATAAAAATCCTCAATCATTAAACGAAACATTTACCGTCGAAATGGCTAACGGAAAAACAAAAACAACAAACGATGTATTCCTAAGGTCCACACTAACTTTAAATAACTACTCCTTTCGAGTTGACTTAATTATGGTTACAATTAGGAGTTTTGATGTGATCATTAGCATGGACTGGTTAAGCCCCCACCGTGCCGATATTATGTGCTATGAGAAGGTCGTTCACCTTCACCTACCTGACAATGAAACCCTGGTTATATATGGCGATAAACCTGGTATGAACCTTCGTCTCATTTTGTGTATCAAGTCACAAAAGTGTTTACACAAGATGAACTACACCTTTTTAGCTCATGTAGTTGACAAAAAAAGAACATCAAAGACATTCCGGAGGTGTGCAATTTTCCTGAAGTGTTTCCCGAAGACCTTTAGGGAATACCTCCCGAATGACAAGTCGAATTTCGGAACGACTTGATACCCGGAGCCACACCAATCACCAAGTCACCATATAGATTAGCTTATGCAGAGATGCAAGAGCTTTCCAGTCAATTAAGTGAATTACTGGACAAGGGTTTTATAAGACCAAGTTTCTCACCCTAGGGAGCTCCGGTATTATTCGTAAAGAAGAAGGATGGGTTGTTTCGTATGTGCATCGATTACCGCCAACTCAAAAAGCTCACCGTCAAGAATCGATGCCCTCTTCCCCGGATCGATGATCTCTTTGACCAGCTACAAGGAGCAAGTTACTTCTCAAATATAGATTTAAAGTCCGGGTATCACCAGCTACGAGTCTGAAAAGAAGACATCCCCAAGACTACATTCCAAACCCGCTATGGACACTATAGGTTTGTAGTGATGCCTTTCGGTCTAACAAATGCACCTACGACATTTATGGACCTGGTGAACCGAGTCTGCCAACCCTACCTCGACAACTTCATTATTGTTTTAATCGATGATATACTCGTCTATTCACGAAGTAAGAACAAAACAGTCAACATCTGCGGTAGGTTTTGGAAAAATTAAGGGTGGAGAAGTTGTATTCAAAGTTCTCCAAATGTGAGTTTTCGATTTGAAGGGTAGATTTTATGGTCCATGTGGTTAGTAAGGAGGGAATACGTGTGGACCCTTCCAAGGTCAAAGCAATTGAAGGTTAGGCAACCCCAAGAACCCCAATGGAGATCAGGCGATTCTTAGGCCTTGTTGGTTACTACAGGAGGTTCATACAGAATTTTCTCTAAGATTGCCAAGCCGCTCACTACCTTAACTCAAAAGGGTGTATCCTTCATCTGGGAGAAGAAACAAGAGGCTGCCTTTTAAACTTTGAAACAAGATCTATGCAGCGCCCCTGTCTTGTATCTCCCAGAAGGGACATAATACTTCTTGGTTTATTGTGACATATCCAATCAAGGGTTAGGTTGTGGACTCATGCAGGAGGGAAGGTCATAGCCTACGCGTCAAGGCAACTAAAAAAACATGAGGTGAACTACACCACACATGACTTGGAGTTAGGAGCATTCGTGTTTGCACTAAAGATTTAGAGGCACTACCTCTACGGTAAAAAGTGCACCATTTTCACGGATCACAAAATCCTACAAAATATCCTAAACCAGAAAGAGCTAAATATGAGGCAGCGGAAATGGGTCGATTTGCTGAACGATTACGAATGCGAGATCTGATACCATCCGGGCAAAGCCAATGTGGTAGTTAATGCCTTAAGCAGGAAAGAGTACTCGGGTCGCCGAGTAAGAATGCTAACAATGACCATCCATTCCCACTTGTCTTTGCAAATCAAAGAGGTTCAACTGAAATACTTGATGTCGGAAAACATCCCAAACGAAGCCTTGCGTGGGATGGACAAGAACTTTACAATCAAGGAGGACGGAGCCTACTACCTCATGGACCGAATCTGGACCCCAAAATTTAGTGGGTTCAGAGACATGGTTGTGAATGAATCCTACAAGACCAAGTACTCTGTCTACCCAGGTTCAGATAAAATGTACCTGGATCTCAAGCAACATTATTGGTGATCGAATATGAAAGCCGAAATTGCTACCTACGTGAGCAAGTGTCTGACTTGCGCCAAAGTTAAGGTAGAGTATCAGAAGCCCTGGGGTCTACTACAGCAACCAAAAATACCCGAGTGGAAGTAGGAATGGAAAACGATGGATTTCATCACCAAATTCTCCAAGACAAAGGATGGAATCAACACCATTTGGGTAATTGTCGATAGAGTAACAAAATTCGCCCACTTCCTGCTAATAAAGGAAATTGATAAAATGGTGAAGTTAACCAGAACCTATATAAGAGAGATCGTGAGATTACACGGCATGCCAAAATCTATTATTTCCAACCGTGATAGTAGATTTACCTCTCGATTTAGGCAGTCACTTCAAAGGTCATTGGGAACTCAGCTTCATATGAGTACTTCTTACCATCCCCAAACAGATAGACAGAGTGAGACGACCATCCAAAAATTGGAGGATATGCTCAGGGCTTGTGTGATAGATTTCAACAAGGCATGGGATGCCCACTTGCCACTGATTGAATTATCCTACAATAATAGCTATCACACAAGCATCAAGGTCGCTCCCATTGAGGCTCTATATGGATAAAAATGCAGATCACCTCTCTGTTGGGATGAGGTGGGGGATACACAACTGGAAAAAGGGCAAGTACAAAACAACACACTCACCGGGCCCGAGATTATTTAGGAAACAACTGAGAAGATCGTTCAGATTAGGGAACGACTAAAGGCATCCAGAGACTGGCAGAAGAGCTATGCAGACAGACGATGGAAGCCCCTAGAATTTCAATTTGGTGGTCGCGTACTGCTAAAGGTCTCTCCTTAGAAAGGGATGATACGCTTTGGAAGGTGGGGGAAATTGAATCCAAGATATATCAGACTATTCGAGATCCATGCCAGGATCGGTCCGGTGGCTTACAAGCTGTGGTTACCACCAGAGCTTAACAATGTACACCCTGTCTTTCATATTTCAAACCTAAAGAAATGCCTATCTGACGAAACACTTGTTGTCCCTCTTGATGATATTGAGGTGAATGAAAATCTCCATTTCGTCGAGGACCCTGTTGAAATTATGGAGAGGAGGTGAAACGAACAAAACAAAGTCGCATTCCCATTATGAAGGTTCAATGGAGTGCTAAACGAGGACCTGAGTTCACCTGGGAACGCGAAGACCAGATGATCCAAAAGTACCCACCTCTTTTCCTTAGTTCTTGAGAGCTGCTTTAGAACGAATTTTGGGACGAAATTCCCTCTAACGGGGGAGGGGGATGATGTGACAACTAGCAAATTTAGGTTTGAGATTGTGATTCACCTACAAACAATTCCTTGTGTAATCTTGTTGTATTAGGTTCTTGAAATTCATAAACGACAATTTTATATGAGTATACATATGCATACACTAAGAATCAAGTACTAATAGCCTCATGTAAGCCCAAATTGATTCAATAGCTAAACAAAAACAAATTGTTGGGCCTTTTCTTAGAGTTCTCAGACCAAATAATCTAGGCCAAAAACCCTTTTTTCCTTTGGGCCTTATTGGACCGAAAACCCTTATTGGGCCAAATTAAACCCAATAGCCATACACAATCCAAAACCGAAAACTCTTTAAGGATATAAGGTGTTTTCGACCATCCTAAAACCGACAACCTTAAGTGGGTGTTGGGTGTTTTCGGCCACCCTAGAACCGAGAACCCCACCCTTTGAGCTAAATGGTTCGATATTTATAAGAAAAAAAAATACCAAGCCTTCCCGCCTCATTGCTTTACATTACAATACCCAACAAACAACCACACCATGCATGTTTTTACATTCCATACATCCACACCATGCATATAATTATTCACCATGAAACCAAGCCAACTTTTCCCTCCCTCTTCTTAAGATCAGCCGCAAACCCGCAAGGCCACACCAAAAATCTCCTTCACACATTTTCTCTCAAGAATCTCTCATTTTGCTTCTTTGAAAAACATGTGCATCTTCAAGGGTGGTTTTCCTTTAAGAAACTCATAAGAATTTGGTAAGTATTCTTGTAAACCTCTAGTGTTTTTGTACTTCTTTAAGCTAAAACTCCACCTTTACTCACAAATTTTCGTGTGTTAGCTTCTAGGGTACAAAGCTTTCCAAGAAAACTCCTCAAGTTCGTCACCACCATCCGAGGCTCGAAATCTTCTTCACTTTCCTTCCTACAACTCACGAAATACCAACGTGAGCTTCATACCCCCATGTTTTCATGTTTTTCATACTTTTAGGGGGGCGGGGGGGGGGGGGGGGGGGGGGGGAATACAAGTCAAGTTTCATTTATCCGTTGGATATTTACATGCACCAACTTTTTTATGGAAGGATTTTTGCATTTGATGTCGGAAACCTTATGCTTACACACATAAAAATTGTGTTTTATGAACTTGTTACAAGTTAAAATGCATTTTTCCATTGGACAATTTCATGCACTATGATTATATGATGAACATGGAACATATTCTTGTATAAAAAGGCAAATAGCATGTGTTAACATAAAAATTTTGACACATGTGTTGGTTATCTTTTGTTACCTAAAAATCATGATTTACTAGAGTCAACCCAAAATAAAAGTATTTTGTGTTACAAATTTACAATCTGGTAAAAGGTTGCTAAACAAAACTACAAAGTTTGATATTTTTCTTTTACAAATAATTTTATTAGTAAAATAGTCGCAGATTTTTCATCACTATTTTTGGATGGTTTAATAACCCAAGAAAAACAATGTTATGCTTACTACTAGACATAACTATTATTAACTATTTACATAAAGATTTATAATTAGTCTTTTGCAAAAGTGATTATAAGACAAACTATTGACAGAAACATTCGTGTGTCACAGAACACATGTCATAAAACGTGTATTATGAAGCTGTTAAAAACGTGTGTCATAAACTGCATGTCATGAAACCTGTAAAATGCGTGTCATAAAGCACCTGTCTCGATTTTACACTAGTGAGGTCATTTCATTATATACTATAAAAGGGAGTCAAAAGTTCGCGTAAATCCATTTATGCTCCAGTGAGATATATTCACTTCACCGTATCTACCTAGCATACACTTTAAGTCCTGGATTATAACCAGAGTCTCCTAGAGGGAGAACGAGATAGTTATGTATAGATCTATACGGGATTGACAATCTCACACCTGAGTTGTTCGCTACAGCTATACGGGCCAGTATAGGGAGACAAATATTTTCCTAATTCCAACACCTGAAGAACGTCGTGTCAGGCATAACAGTCATATTAGCATGGTTATAATAACTCACTTAGGGATTAACAATACTATCTTGGTTTATGGGAAGCTTACACTTCATCGATTTTATTAAAATATAAAATTGCATACTACTTTTCTGTACATTATTGGTTACATTAATGGTCTTAGGGTTTATAAGACTATAGTTTTTCATACATCAGGAAATATTGGATTTTCTAGGAACATACAAAGAAAACATGCATACATACATTTTCTGTCATCGGTATAAGACATACAAGTCACTATTATAGAAAATATTAGATTTTTTAGAAACATACTATACTTTTCAAAACAAAACAGATACAAACCATTTTCATACAAAAAGGCTTATGAACTCACAAACATTTATTGTTGACGGTTTTCAAAATGACTTGTATTCTCAGGTAACCAATAAGGAGGTACTTAAGTCATCGAGAACTAGATTTTTATTGTATTTTGGAATTGTTACTTTTTAGTTAATGTTGTGTAAACTTGAAAAAATACACTATGTAACAATGTAACTTTGTATCTCTTAGTGTATGTTGTGTGGGGTGCTATATCCATTTATATTCAATTGTTATGATACTATACAATGACGCCATCCGCCCCGGACAGTTCCGCCATCCTGGTCTGGGGTGTGACATCTTCGAAGTGTTTGGAGTCATAAAAATCGTATCTTTGTGGTTAAGACCCAACCAAGCAAGTGTTAGCGACCACCCAGGTGAGTTAATGGAGTTAATTTATGGTTTAAGCGCCATCCATGCATGCAAAAGCATAAAGTTTGCAACTTTATGGATTAAGATGTTATTTTGACCTTGGATTTAAGTTTTGGACGTTAAAGCTGAATAGATTAAGACTTTGGAGCTAGTAAGGGTTGACTGACCAGTACGTTGGGCATACTCTAGAGTACGCTGCACGTACTAAACTACTTACCCGATCCCCGATTACCATTAGTGTATGCTCGGCGTACGAGCCATGTACGTTGTCTATGGGCTTGCAAGACTTTGGGCTCGTGTGTTATTTCGGCTTTGGACTTCTTTAGGTTGGGCCTCAGGCCCATTTTTAGGCTTAGAGGCCTTGTAGTTGGGCCTGGATGCCTTTTTGGGCTTTTTTTGAATTTGGGCCTTAGGGCGAGGGAGGCCCAATAAGGTAAGGGGTGGGAGATTGAAAGATCGTGTATGCACATGAATCATATTAAAATGAAATTGCTAATTAACATATGATACTAAAGGACCACACTAACAACAACTTGATACAATTGAAAATTTTTAATAGAAATTGATTTTAATAAATATTGAACAAACTCGTGTAATTAATTGGAAGTTATTTATTTCTTGGAAATAATAACTTTTCATTAACGAGTAACATAATGTATCAAATGGTGTGATTTGTTAAGTCGTGTACATTATTTTGGACTAGAAAGACTTTTGTCTTTTTGCCGAAAGCCAAAGTTTGTATTTTATAAAAGGAGTTTATAAAATTTATAAACTTTTGTCTTCTTTAATATCTTCATAATAAATAATAAAAGAAGCATGGCATTTTTATTTGTTTAATCAAAAAAGCATGCTAGTTCTTAAAGGCATTAGGGACAAGTTCCTTTAATGACATGAGTTCTTGATTGGTTAAGGACTCATGTGTATTGTTTTATCATTAAGAGAGTGCATGAAAGGCTTTCATTTTTTATCTTCTCCTATGCCAAAACCGTGAGTATGCTTGGAATACTCACTCTCTCTTCTTTTTGCTTTTACACTTGAAAGAACACTTGCATTTCGCTCTCTTTAAGTTCGAACTTTGGTTATGAACTTAAAGCTTAAGAGCTTAAGAGTTTAAAGACAATCATCGTCATCGAGTTGGACTATTGTTGGTGTCTCAAATGTTCATCCGTTCTACATCCACTTCCTAACCTCCCCTTGAGGATTCAAAGACTACAAAGGTTCTTATGTTCTTCTTCTTCATTTTCTTTCCAAACTTTGCAAGAAGATCCTTGGTGGTTTATAAAGTTGTTTTATGTTATTAAAAATATCAAAGTCTTCTATTGCAAAATCTTGTGTTTTTAAAACTAATTTTGAATAAAAACCCAACAATTTTATTAAAGAACTTCTTCAAGATTATGATTTGGGTGGAAGTTGTTCTGTATCTACTTTGCTTCCTTCACAAGTTAAATTACTTCCTAAAATGGATGATCCACTTCCAAATACAACAGTTTGTAGACAACTCATTGGTAAACTCAACTATTTGTTACACACCAGACCTGACCTAGCATTTTCTATACAATAATTGAGTTAGTTTAACCAAACACCATCACAACCTCATTATTCTACTACTCTACATGTTCTTCGTTATATTCAAAGGACCATTTCATAAGCTTTATTATTTCTTGATCAAAATGATCCTAAACTGGAAGCATTTTGTGATTCAGACTGGGTAGCTTGTCCTTTGACTCAAAAATCTGTTAGTGAGTATTACATAATGTTTGGAAACTCTCCAATTTCATGGAAGTCCAAGAAACAATCCACTATTTCATTATCATCGGCAAAAGCAAAGTATAGGTTCATGAGAACGGAAACAACTGAATTATCCTGGTTAAGTCATCTTTTTGATGAGCTTTATGTCACTGAAATCACTCCCATCCCTCTCAAATGTGATAACAGGACAACAATCTATATTGCTTCAATTCCAATATTCCATGAGAGGACGAAACATATTGAAATCAATTATGATTTTGTGCATGAAAAGCTTCAAGAAGGTTTAATTCAATTGTCTCATGTTGATACAAAATTCTCAATTACCGGACATTTTGACAAAACAACTTCATAGAAGCCGACATATCGAAGCAAAGTCCAAGCTTAGTTTAGTAATTTCTCACCAGCTTGACGGGGGGTGTAAACTGAATTGAAATGAGTTAGTTAAGAGTTAGTTGAACTTACTAGTTGAGAATGGGCATTTTGGTAATTTCCCTATTTATTCTGTTAGATTAGTTAACCTGTATATAGTTGATATGTTACTCTATTTTCTGAATCAATGAGAAATGAATCAATACTCTCTCTCTCTCTCTCTCTCTCTCTCTCTCTCTCTCTCTCTCTCTCTCTCTTCTAACAAATCAACCACTTCTAAAATATCTTAATATCAATTCGAACTCCAAAGATTGTCTTAACTATATCCTAAACAAATAAAATAAAATAAAGTTGAATCTTTGGAGTGTTAAGTTTTTCCTGTATTATTTCTTCGTCGTCATGATTAAGCCTTCCTCTTTCCTTTTTAGTTTCCACTACCACTTGTTATATTGTATTCTTGGTTGCACATATTTAAAGTTGTATTTAGATAAGCCTTGGGCCTATTGAGTTCATGGTTTCATGCATATAGTCTTATAGACGCCTATCAGTTTGAATAAAACAATATTATCATGCATTTCTAATTCAAAGTGTATGTTTCACCCAATTACACATTTAGTATACAATGCAAGAAAGTATATAACAAGTGGTGGTGGTAAGTAGAAGGGGGGGCGTGACAATGACGAAAAGTATCGGAAGACGTAACACTCCATGGATTCTACTTTGTTTTATTTTATTTGTTTATGCTACGGTTAAGACAATATTAAAGATTTTGATTTGATCTTGAGAGATTTTGAAAGTGGTTGATTTTCTGTTGTATTATAAAAATTTAGAGTGTTACAAAAGAAAATTTGTTAATCTAACAATGAATATGTTGTTGCCCATTTTGACAGTCGGCTTGTGCGGAATAATAAGAACATTTTGAGATTTAGCGATAAAATATGAAGAACACGACGGAGATGAGTAATCCAATAATTTTACTAGAAAATAGAGTAATAAAATATGACAACACTTGTTGGGAGAAATCCTACCACTCCCCCCCCCCCTCATCTCTCTCTCTCTAGGAGACTACATTGTGCATTTTCTTTCAATACAATGACCATTCCTCTCTATTTATAGAGAGATGAGCCTTACAATACAATAAAGGGAAATAAAATAACTTAACTTATCACTCATAATTTGTAGAGCATTTTCATGCTCCAACAATCTCTCCTTAAATGCTTGTAAATGATGAAGGATACAAATAAGTGATAAAAGGCTAAAGTACACAGTAGCCGACTAGCAAGTGTGTTAATAAAAATGAAACATAATAAGAACCAAAAGCTGAAATGTCTCTGAAACTCTGCAGTGTCTATGATCTCTGATGTTGGCCATGAATCTCTAATCTATAAAGGTCTTCGGCTTCAAGGTCATCATTCTCGAGGCAGAAAAATAAGATCCAATTCTTCAAACTCATCACAAGCCCAATGATCAAGTAGAAGATCCAATCAGAAAAACACTTCGGCTTCATGAAGTCTGAAAAACATCTCTAGTTCTGGAATCAAAATACACCCAAAATTCTTCAAAAGAATAATGTGCTAAAAATGTGAAACCTCAAAAAGTGAAGTCCGAATAATAAATAATGTGAGTCCAAAGACATGGTATAACAATGCCAAAAATTTGATCGGAAGATCAAAAATAAGTGTCATGTCACAACGCAAAAATAATCTTCGTCTTCAAAATATCACAAATCCAAACTCAAGGAAGGATAAGATCTGATCTGGATGCAAATACAAATGAGATATCATGTGGTAGAGTCTGAATAATAAATAATATGGATCCGGGAAACATCCAGTAATGCCAAAATTTTGATCTGTAAAGACCAAGAATCAGTGTCACGTCGCATCACTAAATAAATCATCGTCTTTAGAAGTCTCGAAAATCCAAACTCAAACAATCACAAAATCATATCCGGATGATAACATAATATTCTTTCAGTATTTTTGATAAGCAATGACCGAATATCAAAAATAAATAAATCATTTGGATGGAAAGTTTCGGATACTAAGAGCTTCGCAAGCTCTCCCTAGATGTATGAAGGGTTTCGATAAAACACAAGAATGAGAGTAAAATAAATACTCTCCGGTCATGAGTAGCTACTTGATTCTGTCACTGAAAACTACTCGAACAAATACCAAAGTAGCAATAAGAACTCTGCATGAAAAATCTTTGTTGTGCTGAGAAATACTGATATACCCAAACTGAGGTGTCAGAACTCCCGAAGTGGTCTTCAATAAATAAATTCACATGCTCAAGATACATGGTTCATCAACCGAAGATCAAGAGCAACAAGTCATAAAAATCTCGTAGAGCGAAAGTTGCAAAACAATTTTGTTGATCAACCACAACTACGGTACAATCCTCGCAAAGAAAAATATGATGACTGACTGCAGTATGCAGTAATCTTCATGGAAAGAATAATAAAATTCTTCCAATATAATCAGCATGAAGTAATCCAATGTGACAATCGAAGCATGAGTAAATATCCAATACTAATCTCTTTCATGAAGACAATAAATCGAGTCTTATAAAAATTATTCTTCACAAAAGTACTTCCGATCATGGATTGGATGGTACTTAAGGTTGTTTCTATTATTCTTCACAAAAGTGCTTCCGATCATTGATTGGATGGTACTTAAGGTTGTTTCTATTATTAAAAGAAATCAAGTTTTTTGGGTGATCATACTTAAGGTTGTTTTTATTATTAAAAGATATCAAAAATTTTGTGGGTAAATCATAAAAAGAGAATACTTAAATGGATAAACTAAAAAAAGAAGAAGAAGAAATACTATAGTTATTTTTATAGAATTTAAAGTTTTATGATGAGCTGAAACCTCTTATAAGCGGTTATAATGGTTTTTCTAAAGAATAAAAATCAAATCAAAATCTCTAAATTAGAAAAATATTTATTGGATTGTTAAATCGAACATATGACCATGTTTTTTATGAAATATGGTCATGTTTTTTCTCCAAACAATCCATTATGTATATCTTCAAGATTTTATCTTGCTCTAATAATTCAACTCAATTTTAAGTGTCTCGTTGATACCATTGTTTGTTCTAAAAAGCGATCCGCTTTAAAAAAAAACATATGACATGTTGTTTTACGGTATAAAATAATCTGGCACCATCAGTATCTCAAACTCAAGACATAAATATATTCTGTGTCAGGGCTTTTTCAATGGAGTATATTCCTCTACTAAGAAAGTATATTCAAATATCATTAGATCCAAAGTCTCCAAGTTGACAAAGTGTCCTCCTTTTCACTTGCTCCGTTATAAGATATATGCATGCTACTTAAGTGATTACTATTGTAAAGAAAGCAACTTTTTCTTGGTCGACATTCCTTCACTCACCATGTTATCCCAAAAGTCTTGTATTTATGCATCCCACCACCACCACCCCTTATTTTTCATTCATTATCACACTACCTTTTTTTTTTGGTTTAAACAAACTTTAACTTCTTGCATCATATCCTTCTCATTAGTTTATTAGATATCAAATAAAGAGCCCCCCTTCATAAATTGTGATGGCTTCTTTTCTTACAAAAAACAATTTCCTTAATAACAACTATTGGATTATATAAGAAATATAAGATATATGTAGAGTCCAAAATTGTCTTTCCAAATGATACTCCAACATATATACACATATTGGACTCATGGCCGGCTCTATGCTTTACAAAAGTAAGCAAGGGCCTAGGGTCCCCAATTCAAAAGGGCCTCCAATTTTAAAATTTATTATGTTAATTATATCTGTATATATACATATTTCATGGGTTGCAAAGACAAGTTAAAGCTTGGCCTAGTTGTAAAAGTGGTGGTTTAGCAAACCAAGGGTCTTAGGTTCGAATCTATTTGATTTCCTAAAGGGCCCTAATTTTTTTGTTTTCTTAAAGCCTCTAAAATGGTTGAGCCGCCCTTGATTGGACTGTGTCACACTGATGTAGAATATACTAACACTCCCCTTAGATTTGGAGACTCAATGAGAATAGACATGGATGTGTTGAGTCATGAGGATGCGGGACATTGGCTCTCATACCATATAAGATATATGTGGAATCCAATATTATCTCTCAAAAATAGCTTTTATGAAAAAAAAAATCTAATATATATACATTTTTTGAATTATATCACACTGATATAAGATACACTAACATTAAAAAGTTATATACATTAAGCTTCTTTTTTGAAGTCGGATTTAGACACATTTATCTAAACATCCTCAAACTCTCTTGCTATATCATATAATATAACATTTGGGCCTATTGTTTAATATTGACTTTTTCTTTGCATGACAAAACCATGCATGAAATATATACTATAATCGCATATATGACATCCTTAACAAACCTATCAATGTAGGCCAGTTTCAACCCTCTCCACCAACGCCACTAGTAAATATAATAATTAACCACTTTTGTATAAGTTAATTTCTTAATTGGCCCCATAAAGAATGAGTAGATTGCCTACTCCTCTTGTGATCTTTAATGAACTTCCCTCAATGAATGAATAGGAAATCTTACACATTAAATTTGATTGCCTATTCCTTTTTTCACACTTTATTGTGTGTCGTTAGAATGTAAATTTGATTCTACATGGTGACAATAAAACAAACAAAACATTTATGAGGCCACGAACCAAAATATCACATAACTATCAAAGAGATACAAATTTTTTATGCAATGAAACATACAATGATATGTAAAAGTAGAAATTTTGGATCTAGCATTAAATAATTTTTTTTTAAAAATATTTCCAATATATGATTTCCCAAAAAAATTTACAATACATCTATGATTTTGTATGTAGAAAAAAAAAATCTAAAATAGATGTAAATAATTTTGGTATTTTTATTTGTAAAACAACTTTTTTAAAGATGGATATGCTAAAGCTTGAAGAAATAAGAAGCAAAATGACCACAATACCTTTAAAAGGAATCATGTGCAGATTTAACGATGTTAAAAATAAAGGCAAACTCATTATAACCAACTACGTGAGACTGATATTAAAATAATCAAAACTTTTGAACCAAAATCTGTAGATGAAACAAAATAGTTTAACGATGAAATTTATAATTTAATCTAAATCATATCCTTAACGATTATGTTTATTAACATGAAGGCGAAAAGGATATATTTTTTGTTGTATTTTAATTTTCGCCTATTTACTTTATAGCATATGGCCCAACGAGCCCATATAAAGTTATAAACCCACCGATCTGCATCATATAATACTCTCTTTTACAACATACATGATTTTTTTATTTTATATTCTACATGAAATAATATAATTTATATATGTGTCTCTTCCACTGAACAAAACTTAAGATTACCAACTTGTCATTTTATTAAATAAACTACTATCTACATCAAATCTTTTTTTATCTCTATTTTTTTATATTTCTATTTAAAATTTCCATAATATTAGAAAATATATAAAATTAATTTTTTCATTATTTTTAACAACAATATCAGTTATTAATTTTTTTTTCAAACTTCAAATATCTTAATATTAAGCAATATCAATAATTTATTGTTTAGATGTTTTTTAACAACTGTTTTATTATATCATCTATAATTGTTGTTATCATATTTAATATATTAAATTTAATTTTTTCACAATACATTTATGTTCTACTGGTTAATTATGGATTAAATAACATTTAACAACTATTTTATTATATCATCTATAATTGTTGTTATCATATTTAATATATTAAATTTATTTTTTTACCAAATCTTTATGCATAACAATCATGAACTTAATAATATACATAAGCTATTATATAAAACAATTTCTTTCCAATTATATTATTAAATCATTTTTATTATGTAAATTCTTTTATTGTTACCCGTATAACATACGGGTTATAACAACCCATGATTGACATAGAAGGTTTTGATGATGTTGTCAGACATTCTTGGGCGATTGGTGTGGAGTCTAACAACTCATGGGTTAGATTTAAGAAGAAGCTTCAATTTCTTAAATCTAATATTCAGGTCAAGAATTCTAGTTCCCGTATTCGGTGTAGGTCCAAAAGGAAGATGTTACAGGATTCTTTAGAATCTATTGATGCTCGAATTATAGAGGGTGATGGGTCGGCCTCTCTTAGGGAACTTCGGGTAATGACTCTTAAGGAGCTTAATGAGCTAGATCATCTTTCTAATGTTGACCTTGCGCAAAAAGCTAAGGTTAAATGGGGAATTGAGGGGGGCGAAAATTCAGGTCACTTTCATGTTGTGGTTAATCGAAAGAGACACCAGCTTGCTATTCGTGGGATTTTTATTGATGGTGTCTGGGTGGATGATCCGGGTCGGGTGAAAGAAGAATTTCGGCTTTTTTACCAAATCTTTTTCTAAGCAGTCAGGGCATAAACCTAAGGTTGATGAGGCTCATTTCTCATCTCTTAATGAGAGTTAAATTCTTTCTATTCAGTCTCCTTTTTCTCGGGAGGAGATCAAGAGGGTGGTTTGGGATTGTGGTTCCTCCAAAGCTCCGGGTCTGGATGGTTTTTCTTTTGGTTTCATCAAAAGATATTGGGATCTTCATGAAGATGATGTTGTGGATTTTGTTTTGCACTTTTATCACCATTCGAGTATCCCTAAGGGTTCTAATGCTTCCTTCTTCACGGTTATTCCTAAAGTATGTGATCCTAAAATAGTTCGGGACTTTAGACCTATTAGTTTAATTGGTTGTCAATATAAGATAATGACAAAACTGCAAAAATGGTCCCTGTGGTATGCATTTTTTGGGGGTTTAGTCCAAACTACAACTTTTTTGGATTGATGGTCTTTTTGGCTATGTTTGTACGTAGATTTGGTCGCTTGTAAAGTTGAAATGACTGTAATGCCCTTCTGGTATATTTTTTTATGTTTTTTCTATTTAATTAAAATGAAAAAGAAAATAAATAATTAATTTGGGCCCTACTCCCTCCCTCTCTCTCTATCTTTCTCTCTCTCACACACACATTGGATATTAAACATATACACACACAAACACATGTTGATGACCATTAACGCTTCTTCTCTTAAACCCAGCATCAAAATACTCCCTTTTCTTCAATCAAATTATTCCCGATATGCGATATCACACATGTATGCTCCTATAATAACTCGATTTTAACAACATCATCTTTACTGGGTATCTTGGTAAATATTAGGATCGGCTGGATCTAGTATCCTGTATGTGAATTCATCATACTATTCTTCACCACAACCACCACCACCACTAATATTACACCACCACAACAGGAAACGAACACCTGAAACTTGAAATAATATCTGGAACAATCAAGAAAACTTAATTATGAAATCTAACATGAAAATAGTTCCTTTAATAAAAACTACAAAAAACCCACCTGCTCTAACCCATAATATAGACTTTTGCCAATGCTTCGTTATATGCTTTAGTGTCATACCCACTTGCAGAAAACTAGAGCACAACTACGATATTTGAAGATGAACCGGATAGGGGCGACGGTGCAAGTCTCTAAGGAGACGAAGGGGCGATGGAGTCCCTACCTGGATCTAAACTGAAACAAAATTTACCAGAGGAGTCTCTAACACCGCTATAGGCGGTGGCGCTGCAAAGTGGTGGTTCGAAAACGACTGCCTCATTCACTGTCAAATGAAATGAAAGCACAAAACCGACTCGAGAATACCTTGTAAACAGTTGCTTGAATCTTCACCCAGTGCATGACTGTAGCTCTTGATACATCCTTTGAAACAACTCAGTTGATCGAAAAATTCACCCAGTACATAACTTTACCCCTTAAGTGGGTCTCTTCCAAATTCAATCAAATGAGGAAAAAAACTAAACAGAATAAAATTCAAATAAAACATTGCCTGAACCTGGCTGGGATTGAAAATTGTCAATGGAACCACCTTGTCGGAGCTATATGTGCCACCGCCCATAATGGCACGTGGCGGATTGCTTGGTAGTTTTCAGATATGTTTTGAACACAAAAATGAGGAGGTGTTACCTGAGATCGACGGAGAAGTAAAGAAGGGCGAATGAGGGTTTCTTGTGAGTCGAAACGGGTGAAGATAGGGAGGTACCCGACAGTACTCGTCGGCTCTTCTTCTCCGGCAAACAAGGCTTACAGAGCTATTGTGATCGAGGCCTGTTTTCAGTGGACTTAATGATCGATCAAAGGGTGTTTGGGTTTGCTATTTAACACACGAGAGGAGGGGCTGGATAGGTTGATTAGAGGCAGCAGCCTCCGGTCTCTGTGTTTGGTTTCTCCAGTGGTCACAACAACAATAAGAGAGAGAGAGAGAGAGCGAGAGAGAGAGAGAGAGAGAGAGAGAGAGAGAGATATGGGGTGGATATGTGGCCCACTTTTTTATTTAATAATAATAATAATATTAAAAAATGAAAGAAAAATAAAAAATAAAACCATTAAGGGTATAATAGTCTTTTTAGTTTGGACAGGGACCAAAACCGCAAGCAAACTAGCTCAAAAGGACTACCAATAAAAAAAAGTCAGGGTTTGGACTAAAACCCTAAAAAATTGCATACCACAGGGACCATTTTTGCAATTTTGTCTAAGATAATTGGTAAACTCTTAGCTAATAGATTGACGGATGTTATTGGGTCTGTGGTGAGTCTGGAGCAGTCTGCTTTTATTAAGGGCAGACAAATTCTTAACAGTCCTTTCCTCCTAAATGAGGTGGTTGCTTGGTGTAAGGCTTTTAAAAATTCACTTTTGATATTTAAGGTGGATTTTGAGAAGGCTTATGATTCCCTCTCATGGGATTACCTTCTTGAAATTATGGGCATTATGGGATTCGGTCAGAAGTGGTGTGGATGGGTTATGGAATTGCTTAGATCCGCTAGATTTAGTGTTGGTTAACAATTCTCCTACGCAAGAATTCTAGATTTAGAAAGGGTTAAGACAAGGAGATCATCTTTCTCCTTTTCTTTTTATCTTGGCTAATGAAGGAATTCATGTTGCTGTGATATAGAGATCTCCTTTCACCATGGGGGATGTTTTTAGAAGCATCCCTATTTGTGATGTAGAGATTTCGCATATCCTCTATGCAAATTATGTTATTGTGCTTTCCCCTGGAGTCTTGATAATGTTTCCCAGCTTATTCATATTTTTCGATGTTTTTTTCTGGCTTCGGGTCTCAAAATCAATCTGCTTAAAAGTAAATTGATTGGGGTAGGGGTTCCTTATTCGATGGTTACGGATGTGGCTAGATCTGTGGGGTGTAGGGCGGATATCCTTCTATTTGTCCATCTTGGAGTTCCGGTGAGTGATAATATGGGTCGGGTGAAGGCTTGGTCAACCATTATTGATAGATTTCGTGGTAAACTTGCGATGTGGAAAGCCAAATCTCTTTCTTTTGGGGGTCGGTTTACTTTGATTAAGTCTGTTCTTGGCTCAGTGGGAAGTTACCTTATGTCTGTGTTTCCTACTCCTGTTACCGTTCTTCACATGTTGGAAGTTATAAGAGCTAATTTCTTTTGGGGGGCTGATTTGGAGGAGAGAAAGATGCATTGGGTGAAGTGGAATAAAATTCTAGCTTCTAAACAGGATAGTGGTCTTGGTGTAGGAAGTCTCTTTGCTTCTAATAGAGCTATGGTGTTTAAATGGCATTGGAGATTCTTTCATGATTCTCAGCTTCTTTGGGTGAGATTGGTTAAAAACATTTATGGGTTTGATGGTGGTCTTGTAACTTTGTCTCCTCGTCAGTCTTATTCAGGACCATGGAATAGTCTCATTCGCATGATTGCTAATCTCCATGATAGGAGATAGATCTCCTAAACCTTTGTCCGACTAGAGTTGGAGACGGTGCTCTTACTAGTTTTTGGCATGATAAGTGGATCACTGATAACTATCTTGCAGCGACTTTCCATAGAGTTTTCATGTTGGATGTGCATAAAGGGAATTCTGTGAAAGAGAGATTTCTTATAGGATGCGATCTGGGTAATCTTCGTCGGTTACCTAGGGGTGGTATTGAGTAGATTCAATGGAATGCATTTATAGAAGTGGTTCAGAATGTGCGTCTCCTTGGAAGATCTGACAAATTGGGTTGGCTCGTCGATGTGTCGGATATGTTTTATGTTTCCTCAGCCAATACCTTTCTTGATTGTGCTACTCTTGTTGATACTGATATTCGATGTGATACTCGTTGGAACAAATGGGTTCCAATAAAACTTAATATCTTGATGTGGAGGATTAAGCTTGGTGGTATTCCAACTATGGAAAGATTGTCTCATCGTGGTGTGGAGGTGTGATCAATCATTTGTCCGTTATGTAGTGCTGCATTGGAGACCATTGATCACCTTTTTGTTAGATGTAGAGAATTGTTGGAGATTTGGAGTCGTATTGCTATTTGGTGGGATGTTCGTCTTCCGGATAGGTTTGCTATTGATGATATCATGAAGTGGGCTGATTCTATAAGTTTGAGGGCTGGCCAATGAAAAGCTTTAAACACGGTGATTATCTCAACTTTTTGGTTTCTTTGGAATTTTAGAAATAATTTAGTTTTTGGCCCGACTATTCCTAGAAAATCTGACCTCGTTGATGCTATTGTAGAGAGGATATTTTTTTGGATTTCTAATAGGTCTAGCAAATATAGGATCAGATGGACTTCTTGGCTTCATAATCCGGTTCTAGCTTCTATTTTGATGTATTTCCTGTTTTCTTTTTCTATCTTCTTGCTAGTTTCTAAATAAAATCTTCTGCTATTCCAAAAAAAAAACATACGGGTTGTAACCTAATTTTTAATAACATTTAATTTTACTTTTATTTATTAACAATCACTAGTTTATAACCCGTGGAATCCACAGGTTATAAAATTAATTAAACATTCATAATAAAAAAAATTATAATTATTAATCATTTATTTTAAATAAATTATTAATTAAGAGATATATCAAAATTTTAAAGTTATCATAACTTCAAATTTAACATATAATTAGAAAATGTAAATTTGAATTTTGAAATGAGTTGCCTAATATATCTACATGACACATGGAATTATATTAATGAGGAGTTGTATTAGAGTGACCATTGGCAAATGAAGATTAAAACTATTCATTTATTAGAATAGGGATATGATAACATTAATTTTATTTCCAATTTTTTTAATTTGATTTTATTGAAGAAAATTTTTGATAATTGATTATTGGGCTAAAGGGTATAGAATAGAGAACAATAGCAATGAATTTTCTATCCTTTTACAACTTATTTTTATTTTTTCTTATCCTAACATTATACTTTTAAATTATATTTTATTATATTTTTATACTTCCAAACATTTACTCCTTGTAACAATAAGTAATCAACTATTTTGATGCAGCTTGTAAGTGAGTTTTTAATCAACATTGTCTTACATGATATTGTAAGTGCATGAAAAAGAGCGTACTTACTACTCACGACTATTTATATGAACCATTGAATATTATTAGAATATATAATTTTCTTACTATTTTCATCAATATTTTTTTATTTATCACTCCACAATGTTCTAACTATTAAAATTTTTGAAACAACATCATATCCTCCTAGTTTTGAGGGAGGAGGGAGGAATTTGAACTGAGTTGCCACAACAGTATGTGTAGCTGATTCGATTCAAGAAAATACATCTAAATGAAGAAAAAATAGCTTCATGAACCAAAAAGAAAATTCTTGGAGTCATATGATCGTTTCCTAAAAGATATATGGTTTTGATAGTTCTAGATCCAAAGAAACGAATGGTTTTTTATAGAAAAACTTTTACGCGTGAATGAAGTTGCAAAAGTTATGAGTTGTTATTATATGAATGGGTGTAAATATCCTAATTCTGTAGAGAAAAACAAACCTTCATATTTTGTGTGTTTGTTTGCGCTCATTGTAACATTCCAATAAAGTCTTATTGAATGTGTTCTAGGGTTTCTATGTGAGTAATTTTATCTCTTGTCATTGGTTGGTTGCTAAAGGATTTCACCAAATAATAAGTTTTGATTATCATGCTACATTTGCCTATTTTCCACACTAGATACAGTTTCACTAATTTTGCATTTTCTTGTATCATATGGACGGGCAATACAATATATCACATGCAAAATGTTTTATACATGGGTTTCTTGATAAATTCATATATATTCAGCAGCGTCCCAGCTTCACCTATTTAAATTTATCAACTTATAGGTGTTTTTTAAAACATGTCATGTATAGGCATCCCCTTTTGCTATTGACACTCTGATTACTAATCTTATACTTGAGTTTCCTATTAAAAATCTAGGTGAACTACTATACTTTTTTGGTATAGAGGTTTCCAAATGTTTAGATGGTCTTTTTATTCCTAATCAAAAACACTTCATTAATCTATTAAGTTCACCAACATGCTTAATGCCAAAACCAATGGCATCAATTGTGATTTTATCTACCACTTATGGCCATGCATTCCCTTATCTAACATTAACTGTAGTGTTGTTGATAGCCTTCATTATATTGTCATACACTTGGCCTAATATCTCCTTTGCAAGCATACGAAGTCTACCAAATTATGCATGTCCCAGATTGGAGTTGTTTACTGGATGATTAAAGGTACACCCGAGATAATTCTATTTCTCCAATGACAAATTGATATCATGGAGCTATAAAAAGTAGACAATCATTATAACTTCCACGACGGATGACGATTATAAAACGTTTGCCTTAGCCACATGTGAAGTCGTTTGGATTCAATACTAGCTACAAGAATTGGGCATATGTCTTACGTCTCCTCCTACATTGTGTTGTGACAATGTTGGTGTTTCTTATCTTGCTACTAATCATGTCAACATTTCCCATGTTAAACAAGCGCCTTGGATTACTACTTCATAGAGATTGTGTAGTTGCAAAATCTATCAAACATCTCTATCATTTCCAATAAGGATCAATTAGCTGACATTTTCACCAAACCGCTTCCATTAGCTTCTTTACATTCACTTTGATCAAGCCTCACTATATGTACCCTTCAACTCGGATCACAAGGGATTGCTAAACCTTGACCATTATCCATTTTGTTATAAAAAGTTAGATACTAAAGTATATATTCAAGGGTGGGCAATGCTACATGGACTTTAAGGGTATCCATGGATACCCTTGAGTTGAAAGAAAATGGTTTAGATATTATATCAAACTTTTAGATTGACACCCTTTATCTTTTAAACCTAGATAACTATCATTATAATTTTCAAATTAAAGCAAATCAATATGTAATTATATCATGATGTGGTTAACAAACAAAAGATATTTTTTTTATAGATATCAAAATATATCTTGAATTCTTATTCCATTAAGTTAACAAATAATAAAAAATTATAATATGATATATGAAAAAAATGCAAAAGATAAATAAGAAAAGCTAAAAACACCTTAGGCTATATGATATACGCACTCAGAAGCCTTCTTTAGCTTCTTCAATGTGCAACACAAGATGCATAGAGTAAAAGTATTGGTGTGATGATGTGGAGTGGTGAGTATTTCCTAGATAAAGTGTGATTGAAGTGGTGATGATGTGGCACCGAGGTGACAACATTTGTGGTGTAGTGGGAAGTGAGTAAACCCCACAACCTTGGTAATGAAAAAAAATAGATGTGTGACATAGTATTATAAACAATATACTTATATATCGTTTTCAAAATATGAAAACTCAATATGAACAATTGTAAGACAATTACTAAGAATTTTTTACTTATCATAGCGGTATTATTAACAACTTGAACCGTTAATCAAATCTTATCGACTCATTAATTGTGTTACTCTTACATAAGAAAGCAAATACAAAGAAATAAAACAACACAAAGAATTTACATGGTTCAGCCTATGTGATCTACATCCGTGAGCAAGCACTGGAGAATTCTTCTACTATCAGGATGTTTCGAAAGTGATCACAATGGAATTCTAACTACGAATGATTAAACAGGTTCGTATTGACGGTTAGGGCCATCACCCTAAGCTTATTTCAAAAACTTATCCCGCCTGGGTTTCTTTACTTCCTTTCGGGTTGATTTATCCATTCTGGTCACCAAGTTCCAAATCACATATTAAAGTTACCTTAATTAAATTGGAATAAGATCGGCGCACATAGCCTCCGCCTCTACAACTTCTTACTTTTTCCTTCGCAAAGGCTACCAACCCTTTCATTTGTTGTCTTCCCTAGGTGCGATTGCGGTAATGAAATAATACTTATTACCATTCTTAACTCTAGAAGCATCCACAGGAATGAGGTTGACGAACTAAAATTAAGAAACAATAGTTTACTTTTAACCCCTGAACCTTTTCAAGTTTTTCTTCTTTCTTTCTTTCTCTTTCTCTCTCTATTTCTATCTTCTATTTTGGTTTTCAAAGCATAGGAATGTAGTAGTTTTCTTTCTTTATGTAAACACATGTTGCACTGCTAGTGGTTTAGATTGCAATTGTCAGTTACACTACATGTTTATGTGCATATTATATACAAATCTTTTTAGCAGTATTTTGTGTTGTGTTTATCTGTTAAGAGTTATAACCAACTCTAGGTAATTAGTAGATTGGATTTCATAGCAAAAATTAGGAAGCTAAGTTACTTTAATCACAATTAGGTTGTCATTTTCTTCATATAACTTGTTGGCATTAGCTAAATAGTATACAAATCAAGTCAAACGACTAGTGGAAAAAGCATGATTATGTCTTCAAAGGAGGAAATCTTTATGGAATTTCTCATAAAGAGAGGTCATGAAGATATTAGAGGTGTTATTAGTTGTGAATAGTTCATTCATAGACATTAACATTAAGCATTTATTAGTACTCTTGTCCATGATGTATGCTAATAGATTGGTCTTAACGTAGCAATGTGACATTTAGGTTAAACATATAGTATGATGGTGTTATATTATATAGTAGCTAGAGTATTGATGTCACACCCCCGGACCAGACGGCGGAAACGTCCGGAGGCGGGTGACTTCGTTGTGCAGTATCATAACAATTGAATATACATGAAACAGAGCAATCCAAACGTCATACATTGAGATAACAAACTTACATAGTTTACATATTGTATTGGTTCTTCGAGTTACACAAAAGTTGCATAAGTAGAAAAGAATCCAAACTACGGCTAATTGGTCTTGCATCAGCGTCCCTTGTTACCTGCTTACTAGATCCCTGAGAATACAAGTCGTTTTGAAAAGCGTCAACTAAAAAGTTGGTGAGTTCATAAGCATTTTTGTATAAAATCGTTTACACTTGTTTAGTATCGTTCTCGTTGTACTTTCAGAAAATCGGCTATTTTCTATAAAATCGTTTGAGGTCTTACCTTGAAAATCGTGGATATATGTGTGTATGTCATTACTTTTGTTCATCCCTATAAGGAGTGATTTTGAAAAGTAGCGTGATTTGTAAAAACGAGTTGTGTCCAAGAATAGTTCTTTTGAATAGTAACAATCAACCGTTTCAAGAAAAATCTCTTATTTTCAAAAAGGAAATATGGTTGAAAACCTTGTTCCTCTTATCGATTAAATTTGAGTGTGTGCGTTCTAATTTATCGATATCGAAATCGTAAAAGAATTGTTTTCCCTAGAAAATCTTATATTTTCTGCAACAAAATAATCGTAAGTTCTGGTTTATCGTTATCGAAAATCGTAGAAAATCGTTTTCTCCAGAAAATCCTATATTTTTTGCTATAAAATATTCGTAAGTTCTGGTTTATCGTTATTGAAATCGTAGAAATTCGTTTTCTCTAGAAAATCCTATATTTTCTACTATAAAATATTCGTAAGTTCTAGTTTATCGTTATCGAAATCGTAGAAAATCGTTTTCTATAGAGTCCTACTCTTTTTAATCAGTATTACGACTCTATACTTGTTAGGAGAAAGAATCAACATGGCTATTGTGGACATTCTACGTGATGAAGATGGACAGTCAACACAACAAATGCGGACCATCACCTATCACGTGTAGGACAGTCAACACAATGTGCCAAAATTTATTTATGAGTTTTTCCTTACATAAATTTCTCGTTAATATAACATATTCTAGTGAGTCGTTATAACCATACTAATCATGACAGAGTGTCTGTTTTGGCGTTTCTCAGGCGCCCTCGGTTTGGAAAAGACATTTGTCACCCTAGATTGGTCTGTCTAACTGTAGCGAATAGCGAAGGTGCGGGGTGTCAACCCCGTATAGATCTATACACAAATTCCCGCTCTCCATCCAGGAGACTCTGGCTATAACTCCTTACGGGACTTAGACGTACACGAATATTTTTATATTTAGGTACTGTTGAGATTTGTCTGACTAGAATATTAACAATCTTTTGAGCAATCGTTAGAGATCCATTATTTGTTAGATAAATAATGAAACACGTACTTATTGAATAGAAATATCGTTCTCGTTTCAGATCGTTGATTGTGCTCGTTAACTGGGTGCTCGTGTTCGTTCCTTTTCGTTTATTGAAAAATGAGTTGTTTTAGTCAAGAGAAAAAGTGTCAAGTTATAATTTATATAAATTTATAACTGCCGGTTATGACACACATTTTCTGTTTTATGACATACAGAACATTACTTGTGTTCTCGGAGGTTTTATGACAGCAGCTTATGACATGCAAATATTTCTGTCATAAAGGCTCTACTTGTATATTTTCTTGACGCAAACTTTTATGTTGGATATTTATAAAATACTCCCTGATAGTTTGCAAAATAGTCAC
This sequence comes from Lactuca sativa, assembly GCF_002870075.4. NCBI lineage: Eukaryota > Viridiplantae > Streptophyta > Magnoliopsida > Asterales > Asteraceae > Lactuca > Lactuca sativa. Next base: position 198,203,202 of record NC_056630.2, on the reverse strand, counting down.
AAAGTTTCTATTTTCGAAAATCAATAGAAATGGTGTCCACTTAGTAAGGTCCCTTTTATAACTTTTTATCTTTAGACGTGAAAGCATAGATAAAGGGATTAAGTTGGACACACTCAATAGTTGGGAGGCTCTTTTGTTCAAAGTATCCTATGTTCTTTGTGAAATTTAGAAATCCTTCGTTCATGAGTATATTACTAAATAATAATTTAATAATATTTCACACACATACAAACATATGTCTATATGTAATCATTTAAGAGTTTAGGCAAGATTTGACTTGTACTCTCCCCCAAAAACATTAAAACATGGAAAAAAGAGGGGTATGAAGCTCACTTTGAGTTAGTTGAGGAGTTTTCTGGAATTATGGAGTGAAGATCTCAAGCTTAAAATCTTGCTGAGATGAGGAACTTCCTTGGGAGGGATGCTTTCCTAAGGGTGATCATCACATATTATGAATAAAATAATATGGATTCATCTTGAAATATTGTAAAATATTAGATGGGTAGAGGAATTTACCTTACAACTCCAGGGAGAAATTGAGAATTTTGCTTTCAACAAGTTATTGTTCTTGCTTGGAGATGAGTTTTGAGAGGAAATGAGAAATGTGAGAGAATATGTGAAGTCTAACCCCTTCACTGTCGTTGCTTTGGAGTATAAGAAAAGGAAAAGAATCTTTGATGCATGGGAATCTGGTGGTCCATGCATGGATATTTGGTGGATAAAGCATGGAGTACTGTGATTTGCATGGGAAATGAGGAATTTCATCAAATCACAAAGTCAATCCTTTTGTCTTTTCTTGATTTAGGATAAGGTTTTCCTAAATCCCAACCATTTATTTTTATGAAGAGTATGCTTAAAATAATTAATTTTAGCATAAAATAATAGTTTTAGGGGTCTCAGTTAAGAAAGAACTCGAGTTTGGTTGGATTTCCAACCTCAAAATACCTTAAAATGGTAAAAGGTCCAGAATAGTCCAAAATTCGGGGCTAAATAGTGAATTCCGGAACTCTAGGGCAATTTCCGAAGCTGTTAGTTAAATTCCGGAGTTATATCTTAAATTCCGGAGGGAAGGATAAAGGCTGCGAGGGTCCGAAGTGGCCAACATGTGTGTTCCGGAGGTGCTGTACGAGTTCCGAAGTCAATGCTCTCTTCCGAAGTCAGGCGCGCTTTTGGGTTGGTCCGGACCGAGGGTGCGAGGCCGGCTGTAGCTTCCGAAGTAGGTCTTCAGGCGAGGTCCTTCCGGAGTCATGCAAGAGGGTCCGAAGCACATGGGTTTCGAGGTGATTCCTCCTGATTCCTTAGAAGGGTGTCCAGACTAAGAGGGTTCCGGACTAAGAGGGTTTCGGGGCTAAGAGGGTTCCAGACCAAGAGGTTCAGGACCAAGAGGAGTCCGGACCAAGAGGGTCCTTTTGGGGTTCCTCTTCCGGTTTTTGAGCAGTTTTCGATTGAGGAAGGTACTTAGGGAGATTTGAGAGAATATGTGGAGAGATTTGGGAGAGATTTCACATGCTTGGAGAGATTTCGTGTACTTAGAGAGATTTGGGAGAGATTCACTATTCTTGGAGAGATTTCGCATACTTAGAGAGATTTTGGAGAGATTCACAATTGTTGGAGAGATTCACTATTCTTGGAGAGATTTCGCATACTTAGAGAGATTTGGGAGAGATTCGCTATACATGGAGAGATTTGGATTCTAACACTTTATGGCTCCTTAGGAACTCATATGGAACACTTAGGAGTGTTAGCACAATCTCACAATAGTCCTTACTTACCCGAGGGTGGAATTTCCTAGCCAAAAGTGCTAGTTGTGACAATTGATGCATAGAATTAGACAAGATAAGAGTGGGTATTGTAATCTTATTCATAGTCAGAGGCGAACTTAAGTTCAAGAGAGAGGGGGAGAGGTGCTCCTAATGAATTAAAAAAAATTACATTAGACTAGGATGAATTATATATATATATATATATATATATATATATATATATATATATATATATATATATATATATATGTTCCCTAACCCAATGTTTCTTTATGTTGTTGGACTAAGGTTTTAGGGGGCATTACGCAAAAATATGTATTAACTCCACCACAACCCATTATGATTATTTGCTACCGACTTTTTCACCAACACGTAGAGAAAGAAACAAAAAGATTATTTCCTCGCCTCTTGCCTTTTACTCTCCCATCTCTTGCCAAGCAATGGCGGACTTTTTCCCTTTTCCCTCGTCACTTTCATTCATCAAGAAGAAGCCACAAACTACCAACATCATTGATTCCAAGCTGGTGGGTGACAAAATTTATCGAATATTTCAGTTCCTCTTTTGTTTTCCTTTATGTAATTTTTTAATCTGACTCTTATTTCTTTTTTTTTTTTTTAATATTATAAACCCTAAACCTCTAATTATATGTGGTTATAATTACAATTTTTTAGTTTATAAATTGTGAGTTTCAATCTTAATTTATAACATTTATAATCTTTATTTTGAAAGTTGGAATACTGGCACAATGAACTTGTAATTTATGAAGTTTTATAGTTTTAGTTTTTATTTATTATTTGTTAGATTAGATGTTTAATTTTATATATTATATGAAAAGTAAATTAGTTGATTAATTGGTATTGTGTGTATTTCAATTTTGGACAGAAATATGGAAAAATACTTCAACAAGATAACATTTATTAAAGGGAAAACACGATGTTCATCTTCATCAACATCGGCACCCGATATTAGTACTTATGTTCTACCTCTTCAAAGTACATCTAATTTTACAACTCTTATTAATATAGTTGATTTGGATAATGTTCCATTAGATCCCTCTAAAAGACCAAGAATCTTGAGTTATAATGTTAATCGAAGAGATCAAATACATCGCCTTTATTCACTTAAGAGACCATGTCAACCGAACGACCATAAATTCCGAAAAACAAAAATTTGGAACAAGTTCAGAGGTTTTGTCCCTACATGGTTTGATCAATATGTTTCTTTCCTAGAGTATAGTATCGAGAATAAGAAAACGTTTTGTCTATGTTGTTATTTATTTATAGATCATATTGGAAAACAAGTCCGTAATGACATTTGTTACTCAAGGGTTTGATGGTTGGAACAAATCGGAGAGACTTTTAAGGCATGTCGGTGAGGTTAATAGTTTTCATAATAAAATCTTTAAAAAATGTGAAGATCTAGTGAAACAAAATCAATCCATTTCGGGTTCCTTTCCTAAGCAAAGTGAAAGTGAAAGGAAAGAGTATCACATTTGATTAAGCGCTTATGCTGAGGTGTGTGTACATCTATTTAATACTTCATTACAATTTAGTGTACATAATGAGTCAGAAACGTCTTTGCATAGAGGAAAATTATTGGAAACAGTGAAACTAGTTCGAAAAAATCGTGAGGATATCCGTAAAGTTACATTAGAAAATGCTCCAATGAACAATCAAGTAGTTTCACCAAAGATTCAAAAAGATATTGCTTATTGCTTTTCATAAGAACTACTTAAAGCTATCTTCCAAGATATTGGTAATGATGTGTTCGCATTACTAGTTGATGAGTGGAGTGATGTATCAAAGAAAGAGAAAATAGTCATGGTGATGCTGAAATAATTATGCACTAGTTTTAATCTACTAATGTAACTAGTTATTACTCCTAAGGCAATGTACCTAGTCAAATATAGAATAACACAAATAGTCAGGTATTGAACACATGGAACAGAATGATTAGCTAATTTTGTCTACTAATTACCTAAATTACTACTTAATAAAACAAAGGGGGCTTTTCTCTAGTTTTTCAAGACTAGAAACTTAATTAATCAAACTAAAACTAATTATCAACTAATGAAACAAAAAGTAAAGCTAAAAGCAAGAAACACAAAAGACGATTTTCACTAAGGTAATTGAGAGAATTTCGTTTAGCTTCGATATACTTGCTATTATGGTTGATTTAATGGAAGTGTAATGGATTAATGCTTCGTTGGTTACCAATTCCTAAGATGACCAGGTTAATGTTCACTAACCTAATCCTTTAGAAAATAAGTTCATTCATACAGTGATCAAGCAGATAAACTGTAACACCCCGAGTTCAGAGGTGCAAGTTCAGGGTTCTTAGTGTAAATAAGGAAGGTCGACTTGGCGAGTTGAGTCGCGGTTCTGGTCAAGTGTTAAGTGACCAACTCGGTGAGTCGGTGGCTGGACTCGGCGAGTTGGTGCTGAAAAGAGAAAACCCTAATCCGGGGATTGTGCCCTATATAAAGCACATTATAGCCACCTTCAGCCTCTTGGCTACTCATTTGAAATCCAGAAACCCTCATCTCGTGTGTGTGACTCCATTGATGAAGAATTAGAGCTTGGAAGAGAAAACTTTGGGTAAGAAGCTTGGGGATTTGGAGACCATCATCAAGGGGCTTGGGTAGATCTGGAATCTACTTTTGTTTGGGCACATTTCAGGGGTAAGGAACCTCCTCCTTAAGCTAATTCATTATTGTTTCATGAATGGTGGTTGATTTGGGATTCATTAGCTTGTTTGGGAGCTATCTCGAGTTTGAGGCTTAGACCTGAAGTTGCTACTTCAGATCTAGACGAGTGATGGCCCATAAGGTCCTAAAGTTCCTGTCTAAGAGTCATTGGTGAAGCCCTTTGTCTTGAACCCTAGCCCTAGAAGTGTTTTGGGCTTATATCTTCTTGCTTTCACGTAAAGTTTGCAACTTTATGTGAGGGTTACGCTGTAGAGGAATGGATCTATGGATTGGAGTCCCTGCATGGCTTGAAAAGCCTCTGTTTGGAATGAGAACTGACGAGACTCGGCGAGTCACATGGGAGTACTCGACGAGTTGTATGAATATGTGCATGGACTCTGGGAGTTAGAAGAACAACTCGGCGAGTCTGTTGAAGATTGCCTTGGACTCAGCGAGTCTGTTCTTGGACTCGGCGAGTCTGGTCGTGGAACCCTAACCTTTTCTAGTTGAGCTGTGAATCGGTGAGTCGAGGGATGACTTGGTGAGTTGAGCAGGAAGGGACTCAGAGCTTGTTGGACTCGACGAGTCTTGGGGCGACTCGGCGAGTTGATTCGTGGCATGGGAGTTTCTGAGCATAGGAAATCGACGAGTCAACGGGTTTACTCGGCGAGTAGGGTCAACCAGGAAGGTTGACTTTGACTGAGGACCTTGACTTTGACTAAGGGTTGACCAGTTGTCTTCCAGGGGTAATTTGGTAATTATTGGTATTTATTGGATCGGTTATTTGGTAATGTTCAGTGGTGGAGTTCGTGTCGGTGGTCGGAGCAGTGTGATCTTATTCTTCAGTCGGTAATTGCAGGTGAGTTATCCTCACTATATCGACAGGGTCTAAGGCACCAAGGCAGGCCCTTTATCCGATGGGAATCCTGGTAGTTGTTTGTTATGTTATTGCTTTGCTATGTCTGCATCCTGATAGTTAGGATAGTATATGTTAGAGACCTGGTTAAGGTCGGTATCCTGGTACATAGGATGATACTATGTAAGTGACTGTTAGGTCAATATCCCGAGTAGGATGTTGCATATAGTTGTTGGACTGGGGTTGGGTTAAGGTGGGTCCTGCTTTGTGATATAGGCCAACATACGTAGGGCGGACCGGTTAGACCGAAGGCCCGGCGAGCGGTCCGGATACGCTGAAGGCCCCAAGAGGGCGGACCAGACGTACCGAGGCTCGGAAAGTGGACCAGACATACTGAAGGCCTGGTGCGGGCGTACCAGTCATACTGTAGACTCAGAGAGTGGACCAGGTAGACTAAAGACCTGGTGCGGGCAGACCAGTCATACTGTAGACTCGGAGAGAGAGTGGACCGGGTGGATTGATGGTCTGGTGCAGGCGGACCAGTCACATAGTAGATTCAATATGCATGACTGTTCTGTTTATGATATGATATGATATGTGTAGGGTATTGTGGTTGGTATTTTGGGGGTAACTCACTATGCTTTCGGGCTTACAGTTTCTATGTATTGTTTCAGGTACTTCAGGAGATCGTGGCAAGGCGAAGGCGTGATCGTACCGCTCCTCAGTTTTATGTTGATGTTTCTGGGATACTCTGATAATAAATGAACTGAAAACCTTTTTGTAATAACTTAATGAATAAGGTTTGTTTTTGAAAATTTAAAATTGGTTGTAAATAATTGGATGTTACATAAACTAACAAATTTACTAGTGTTCGGTTCGAGTTAAATTAGACTTATAATAGATTGATCAATTTGGTTAATTATATCAATTCAATATATGATCGGTCTTCATATATTAGCTCCTACAATCACTTACCCATTTTTCAACTTAACCTTAGGTTTTGGTCAAAACACTAGTCCTACAATTTTTCAATTCACAAAGATCATAAGATTCAAGCTCAATCAAGAATATGATCATGCAAACTTAATTAAACTCAACAATAAACAGAAAAGTAGTTCTCATATGCATAGATAGGTTCTTTAATAATCTAAAGTAACAAATAACCAACTAAGCATAATGCTAACCATAAATCAACTCATAGAAAGACAAGTAATCTAATCTAAATGAAAGTCAGGGGTTTTTAGCACATGATTTCAGCAAATAAACACATACAAACGAAGTTCATCTTGTTTGTCATAATCAAACACAAGAAGAAAAAGCATTACTAAGATGTTTTGCCTCAAATCTCTCAAATAATCGATCTTCTGCAAGTCCAAGCTTCAAGGTACCTTCTTGGTCTTCAAAAGATGACAACAGCTCCAACAAAAGTTGGGTTTACGGAGGAATGTGCCTTCTATTTATTATTTTCTCAAATTCGGTCCACTAAGTCGTGGCAAGTCCACCACGACGTGGTCTTCGGGTTTATCACATAATATGCAAGTCTTTCAGATTTCACGGGAAACTTCAAAACACCACAGTGTGGTAATGTCACCACGACATGGGAATGGGACTATTCTTCATTTTATCCTTGACCCAAACTTCTAGCTTCCAACTTCCTTTTTTCTCCTAACATGTCTTTTACCCCTACAACACAACATACAATAGATTAAGTACCTTTTGTTCTATAATGAGCAGAAAAATGGCTAAAAATATTATGATATGATTATATCTATATCTATATATATATATATATATATATATATATATATATATATATATATATATGTATGTATATACATTCATATATCAAAATACCATACACTTAATCTTTGCTTGCGCCCAAGCAAACTGATTTCTAACTCACCAATATTGCATAAAACAATCCATTTACAACCCAACAATTATTCTAAGACCGCAATGCATGTATTTATGTCTATAATTTTCAAAAAACTTCTCATTCCTAAATACTCACAATCCTTATGAACCTTCATTTCTTAGTTTATATGACACTCATTTTTGCAACCTTTCGAATCCATCCTCAGAAATATTTCTTAACCTCAAGGTATTTTTGGTTAAACTACCAAGCATACATAAATTCTAGAAAGAATTACAATTTTGATACCAAAATAGAGCTCTTGGAATTTATCTCATCCTTGTATTTGCTTTTCAATTTCTTTGAATTCACCACCTTCTTGTTTGATTTTTGGTATCTTCAACTTTTGATTCTTCATAATTTTTGAACTTTTGATTTTATTACTTTAATAGCTCCAAAATTTTATTACTTTGATTTAATATAACTCATTTTTGTTTCTCAAATCCTACATGTTTAAGCAAGGAAATTAACTTCAACCTTTATTGGTTAAAGTTGTTAGTCTAAGTGCAATGACTACATAAGCTCTCCTGGATGGATTTTAGGTACACGATGCAAAAATTATTATATCATACAAACTACCAGATTATCTTTCATATCTCATGACTTTTCACTAAGAATGGGAAGCCACATATACACTATAACATGTGTTGGGTCACGTAAACATCCGGGCTATCATCGAATCATCCCACACAATACTAGAAAAAATTTTAATTGGCTTGATTTTCCTAAATTAAACTATTATTTCAAGTATATATGCATAAATATTGTAAAAAACTAGCAATTTTATGATAATGCAATTTTTGTCAAAAATGAAATTCTTTTTTTATAATGTAATCAACCCCACCCCACACTTATTTGATGCAATGTGCCCATGCATGCTCTGCAAAACATAAAAGTAAAGAGGGAGAAAAATGAACAGACTCCCCTGGGATAGAAGTTCCAAGGTCGATCGTGTTGCTTGTGTGTAGAATCGCTCGCCAATATTTATAAATATGGAAGTTGTAGACTGCTATGGAACTTGTCTTTCAGACTTGGACATTTTTTACTTCATTAGATGTAGGGAAAAAACTCAAAAGTTGAGCTTGAGAACTTCACCACGTCGTGATAGGGAGACCATGTTGTGTTATGTGGTTGACAATAAAAAAATCGTATTTTTTAACGACACCACGTCGTGGTTATTCTGACCACATCATGGTATGTGTAAAAGTGTGAAAATAATGCATGCTAATACCAGATTTATTCAATAACTTGGTCACTAATGATGACACACTTCTGAAAATGTGACTCTTCAACTTGTGTGATCAAATAAACACTCTGTATGCTCAAATTAGTCTCTCTCGCCACATTCCTAACCCTTCACTTAAATTCATCAAATTCTCTCGAAATATACTCCTCTCATCAAACTTGAACTTCTGGGAAATCTAGAGACAATAAACGATCATAACAAGGAAATAAATAAAACAAAGTCCTTAAATCATAAAATTACGAACATCCTAGAAAATAGAAAATTAAACAAACCAAACACAAACAGATAAAAATACATTGTCTTAAATCCACTCAAACAAATAAAAAGTATAATTCACTCATCATCATTACCTCTTCCACTTCCGACGACTCCTCCATCTTATTCAGCCCAAAGCTCGTCCCAAGTCGGGATGTAAGGGTATGAGATCCACTACTCGCTCGGGGGTTGGATGTGAAGGGTTTTAGTATACTACAACATCCTATGGTGCACATACAACCCTAAATGCTTTGGATCTATGTTTTCTCTAATTATACATGCAATATTGTTTCCAAAGCATTAAGCCTATAACTAGCATGCAATTGACATAAACAACATAAAATACTAGTTAGGAGTTTACCTCTTTATGTAGCTTGTAGAACTTGTTGTATTTGGCCTTTAAGAACTTAGTGCCCCAAATGTTGCACCTCAACACACCTAGGACAAAGGAAAACTTGAGAGAGGAAATACCGGCACCCAAAATCGGCTCTATGATCTTCAAGATCACTTGGGCAAAACTTGTGCAACTTTGTCCAACCATTTTAGGCTAAGGGGTTACATATTTATAGTGTAGGAATCCAAGAGTCATGTGTAACCCTAATTCCTACACTTCGGCTTGTAATGGATTAACACCTTATGGAACTTACATAAGCTTAGCCCACCACTAATAATCCACCATGGATTATTAGTCCAACTTATATGTATCATTGATTTACACAATTAGCCCCTGTATATTTAATTAGTCTCTTTTGATCCCCGAATTAATTCTTGATCAATACTAATTAAATCATATGATTTCATATTAATATATTAGAACTTATAATATATTAATAAATCACGAATAATATATTACTCAAGTATCCATCCTATCAAATTGTCCTTGTGATATGCAACCCAAATGAACCGTGCTACTCTCGGTTCAAGTACATACCAATTATAGTTATGGGCTTAGACACCTAATCCAATAGGGTGTTCATGTGTTGCATCATAAAATTAAGGTGCATATTGGCGTAATTAACACCTCTTCCCAGATTGTCTTGATAATGACACAAAGTAACATTATAAGGATCCATTGGCATTTCATCTACGATAGGTATCACGGGTGGTTCTTCTTTCGAATCGTTGAGCCTTTGTCTAACTCTCCTCCCAGCTCAGTCTCTTGGATTGTCACTCGGAATAGAGAAGTTGCCAAACCCATTGTCCACCACAGTAGGGACTCGTTTGTAAATAAGTAAACTAAAAGGTTTGACATTGTCCATCGTAATCATAATGGATTCCCTATTTTGGAGAACCCCAAACAACCTAGCCAATCTCATGATCAACATTCCACCATACAATGGTGACCTCGACGATCCTTTCATGCTCGGTTTTCAAGAAAAGCAACCACATGCCAAGGAACATCAATAAGCACTCCCTGAGAAATGAGGCTCTACAGATAAAATACATCCAAACTTATGACTTTGTCCCCCTCCTGCCTTTGGTTGATGGTGTTTCTAATTAATCGGTGCAAGAGGCGATTGAGGGGAGACCGAATTTCACTTTCCTAGGTTGTTCCTAACTGATAAACCCGATTGGCAATTTGCGGCCAACATTTAACTTCCTTGAACTCATTATTTAAAGTGACACATTAAGCAATAAATTCAATGTATGATTTAGTGTGAACTTCAGACGGTAAATAGAGCTTCGTCCTCATAGCGAAGTCCGCCAAACTCAATTCTCTTCTTTTTCCACCCAAGCAAAAAGTGATGTTTTTCTATCATGAACGCATTTTTTCTTGAAAAAGTGCATAGTGGCCAAAAATCCCATGCATAATTCATTATGCACAGGTTCTTGAATCCAGAAAAGGCGTTTCCAAGCCAAATAAACAAACCGACCTTGTACCCCATCAAAAGATTTTGTTAGAAAAGGTTCAAGTGCTTCCGATAAACCAACCTCTTCCATCAGACTCCAGTTAATTTCTGCAGGGATATGCACTTTCCTTTCTTTCAGCCAAGCTAGCTTCTCGTTGCATTGAACCATATCCTCAGGAGCTACCACATTTGGGAAACAGTACCACAGGAAATCGGGACGACCCCTTGTGGTTGATTTTGGTGACCCCTACCTTGTATGATATACACAAGAAACATTTAACACCATTCCAAACATCCAATTTAGAATTAGGAAGAAAAACAAGACAAGGACAACGATGAGTCGTTGTGGTCGACGAACAGTCTGCACAATCAATTCAGAAATCGAACGAATTCCAACTGTTTTAAGTCAAATCAAGTTCAGGGGTTTACTGAGGCCATCAAAATACATGTTGTAGGGTAAGATTCATAGCAAAAACAACCAAAATCAATCCCTAATTAAAGCAAAATTGGAACCCTAACTAAAAAATACCCTAAATAAAGGTTCATAGTAGTGAATTCGTTCCATAGATGCAGTAATACTTGATTATTAACTGTTTAAAAAGTTTAAAAATCATACCTTTACCTTTGAGAAAGTCAAAATTGGTATAAAATTTGGAGGAAGAACTCGTGGGAGCGTAGGCACGACGTGAGTGAGAATGAATGTAAAAAAGAAAAGTTAACTTTTTTAGGTTAAAAACCCTAAAAAACAAATGCAGTTGAACAATCACCAAATCGTGGTTTGGGCACCACGTCGTGGTATTTTTTTTTCGAAAATTGTGTTGTTATGTTCTATAAAGTCACCATGTCGTGGTGTCTTCCACCACATCGTGGAAAATAAAATAATTTATTTTGGGAGCAATTTTCATAAAAACATCCACCTCACACTCATTCCATGCTTTTCCTCTCAACAAAATCCATAAAGAAATTCAAATGAGTGAAAAATCAACAAAACAAAGCAAAATAAACCAGATAAAAGAAAAGGAGAGAAAAATGCATACTCTAAATCACAGGTTGCCTCTTGCAAGCGCTTCTTTTTGGGGAGTCGTGAGTCGGACTCCATCCCACTCTACGTTGATGCAGCTACTACCAATTTCACGATTTCTCCTTTAGTTTCCTCAATTGGCATCCCTTCCTCTAATGCTTTACCTGATGTCTATTAACCTTAAAAGTGGTGTCATCTCTTGCGATTAACTCTATAGACCCATGTGGAAGTTCTTTTTTCACAATAAACAACCCATCTCATCGTGTCTATAATTTCCTGGGAAAAATCTTCATTCTTAAGTTGAAAAGGAGAACCTTTTGCCCTTCCTTGAAGTTCTTTTTCCTCTTAACCTAGCATCATTCCATTTCTTTGTTTTGTCTTTGTACATCAAATATCTTGTGTATTCTTCGTTTCTCAATTCTTCTAGGGCATTCACTTGCATTAGGCGATTGGTTCGTAATTCGGTTACCTCAAAATCGCAAGCTAGTCTTCAAAGCCCAATACGACCTGTGTTCAATTTCTACCAGAAAATGACAATTCTTTCCAAAGACTAACATATATGGTGTAGTACCAATAGGTGTTTTAAAGGTGGTTCGAAATGCCCACAAAGCATCATCAAATTTTTCTGACCACTCCTTGTTATTACCAACCGATCGTTCAAGAATCCTTTTTAGTATCCGATTTGTGAGTTCGGTTTGGCCACTTGTTTGCGGATGGTAGGGTGTTGTCAATCTATGGTGCACATAATATTTTTGTAACACTTTGGCTAGTTGTTCATTTTCAAAGTGATTTCCCTGATCGTTTATTAGAGCCTTTGGTACACCGAAACAAGAAAACAATATTTTTAAGAATCTTACTACCACACAAGCATCATTTGTTGGTAAGGCTTGTGCTTCCACCCATTTGGAGACATAATCAACCGCAGCTAAGGTGTATTTATTCCCTTGAGAAACTGGAAATGTTCCCATAAAATTGATACCCCAAACATAAAATACTTCACAAACATGGATGTTATTTTGGGCCATCTCGTTTAGGGAAGAAATGTTGCCTGATCGTTGACACGAGTCACATTCTTTAACAAATTTTGTGGCATCCATGAAACTTGTGGGCTAATAGAATCCCGAATCAAATACTTTCTTTCTCGTGTAATGTGCTCCATGATGTCCTCCAGTGGGCCCGTTATGACAATGTTTCAAAATTTCCAAACTTTCCTTCCCAAATATATATCTTCTTATCATACCATCCGTGTAGCTTCTAAAGAGATATGGTTCATACCAAAAGTAGTATTTGACTTCTGAAAATAATTTCTTCTTTTGTTGATGATTCAGTCCTTTTGGAAGATAATCATTAGCCAAATAATTTACTATATCAGCATACCATGGCATCTCTCCTTCGATCACCATTAGATATTCTTCGGGAAAATCGTCTCCAATCTTGTATTCTTCTAATTTTTCCATTTTTGGGTTTTTTAGTCTCGATAGGTTATCAGCCGCCACATTTTCCATACCCTTTTTATCCTTAATCTCGATGTCAAATTCTTGCAAGAGTAGAACTCATCGAATCAATCTTTTCTTATCATCCTGTTTAGCAAATAGGTACTTTACGACAGAATGGTCAGTAAAGACAAGAGTTTTGGATAAAACTAAGTAAGGGAGAAATTTGTCAAAAGCATAAACAACATCCATAAGTTCTTTTTTGGTGGTAGTATCATTTTCATGAGTTGGGTTTAGTGTTTTGCTTTCATAGTATATAGGTTGAAAATGCTTATCAACCCTTTGTCCAAAAACCGCTCCTATCGCTAAATCACTAGCATCGCACATGATCTCAAATGGGAGATTCCAATTCGGAGTGATCATGATCAGGTATTGGTTAATTTTTCTTTCAATAATTGAAAGGCTTCAATACATTCATTTAAGAACTCGAATGTGGCATCTTTCAAAATAATTTGGGTTAATAGCCTTGTAATTTTCGAAAAATCTTTTATAAATCGGCGGTAAAATCCTGCATGGCCTAGAAAACGTCTTACCCTTTATACGTTTGTTGGAGGTGGCAATTTAGCTATAGTGTCAACCTTTGCACGGTCCACATCTATCCCTGATTTGGAGAACTTATGTCCCAAGACAATCCCTTATTTGACCATGAAATGGCACGTCTCCCAATTTAAGACCAAGTTGGTATTTTCACATCTAGCAAGCATTAAGTCTAGGTTGGACAAGAAATCATCAAAAGAAGACCCATAAACAGAAAATTAGTCCACGAAGACTTCCATGAACTTTTCAACCATGTCGCGGAAAATAACCATCATGCATCTTTGTAATGTGGCTGGTGCGTTGCATAACCAGAATGGCATACGAAGATAAGCAAAGGTCCCACTTGGGCCAATGAACGTGGTATTTTATTAGTCTTGATGATCAATAGGGATTTGAAAGAATCTTGAAAAATATCTAAAAAGCAGTATTAAAGGCGACTGGATAATATTTCGAGCATTTGATCAATAAAAGGGTAAAGGAAAATGGTCTTTGCAAGTGGCATTGTTTAGCTTGCGATAATCGATGCACACACGCCAAACAGTTACCATTCTCATAGGTATAAGCTCGTTCTCTTTGTTTGTCACCACCATCATGCCTCCTTTTTTATGTACCACGTGCACCAGACTCACCTAGTGGCTATCCGATATTAAGTAAATAATACTAGCATCCAAGAGTTTGACCATTTCTTTCTTGACTACTTCTTGCATATGCAGGTTTAATTGATCTCCTTTGGCTTTTGTAACATTCGAAAGTATTGGTATGTTTCCTTTAACCCCCTTTATGCAAAATCTTTCATTTTTGTCCCTAGTTTAGTACGATGGGCATACCCTATGGGTACGCTGAGCGTACTGGCTCTCCGATGGATTGCGGATGCACCCACTTACGCTAGGCGTATGTGGGTCATACTACAACCAGCTAGAAACCTTAATTTTTAGGGTTTACCCCTATATAATCTCATTAAGTCCTATGAGCTTTGCCTCTTATCAGCCTCCATATCTCCTAAACCCTAATCTCGACCCTTATCTACCATTTTTAGTGTTCTTGAGCTCTTGTGAAGAATATTAGTGTTTTACTATGCATTTCGAAGAGATAGAAGGATATTGAAGATTCATTGCTTGGAGTGCTTCTTAGAGATCTAGAGTTATCACCTCTTTTGCAAGCCATTGAAGGTATAAAGTTCTTAACTTGACCACTCCTCGTGTAGATCTAGTTGATGGGTTATAAGCGTTCTAACACCCCTAAGTGTACATGCAACCCTAGAAAACCTTGGATCTATGTTTGTCTAAAATACATGCAAAGTATGATTTCCAAGGTTCATAATCCTATCTAGCATACATGGGGAACTTTTAACATAAAAGATGGTTAGAATTACATATCTTGTAGTTGATTTGATTCCTTGAAAACCTTGAGAGCCTAGCACCCCAAGTGTGATGCCTCAAATGTTTCACACAACACCAAATGCTTTGGAATAACTTTGAGAGAATATGTAACACTTGTAAAATCGGCCTAGCCCTCTTCTTTTCTTAGTGTGGCCAATTTTGGATGACAACATGTTCTTTATATAGTATGTCACATCTAGGGTTACACCATGTAAACCCTAATGTGACATGACTCTTCATTTCCATGACCCATGGGTTTGTAACTCCCATGGAGCATCTTATGGACCTTAGCCCAACTTGATAACACATGGAGCCTTTAGCCCACTATACAAGTGATGGAAGATTTACATAATCAACCCATGTATTTAATTAGTCATCTTTTGATCACTTAATTAATTCTAAATTAATTCTTGATCAATACTTATTAAATAATATTATTAATATATTAGAACTTATAATATATTAATAAACCACAAGTGTTATTTCTCTCATTTAGTCTATCCAAATGCATGAAGCCATGCAACCCAAATGGACCATGTCGAGTCGGATCAAGTACATACCAAATATAGTTATGGACTTAGACACCTTATCCAACAGTCTCCCACTTGGATAAGTATAATAACTAGGGGTGAGCGCAGTGCGGTTCAGTGCGGTTATTAGCTAAAACCTCACCACTAACCACAAATGCGGTTAATCCATTTTCAAAACCTCTTGGTGCGGTTATTTTTGCAATGTGGTTAGGCGGTTATTTTTGTGGTGCGGTTTTGTTTTTTCTGTCTTGCGGTTATTAACTACATGAATTTGGTGCGATTATTTTGTGTGGTTTTTAACCACAATTTAGAGCTCAAACAGTTTTAAGAGTTCAAACATATTAGTTGTAATGATAAAAAAAACCATAAGGTATAAGACAATTAACTTAAATCACAAACAATTAATATCTTAAAAACATCAAATCAATACTAATTAACAATAAATTTCTTAAAATTGTCTAATTTCACCATTTTTCAAAGTTAAACATAACAAAAAACCAACATTTTTGTCTTCTAGTATTTTATTCATCTCCCATTCATGAAACTTGTCTTATTTTTAATATTTAATATATTAATAATTAATAAAAAAAGTTGTGTATAATATATGCGGTGCGGTGCGGTTTTTTTGCGGGGTTTGAAAACTAATAACCGCACCGCACCGCAAATTTGCGGTTTTTGAAAAACAAAAAACCTTACCATTGGTTTTTATTGCGGTTGCGTTTTATGCGGTTTTGCGGTTAATTTTAGTTGCAGTGCGGTTTTTTGCTCACCCCTACTAATAACTATAACTGCAAGTATGACTTCAGGAACCGATCAGCAATCGTAGCACTTTCAAGGTCTCTTGGAATTGAGAAGATGATGATACGCCATTTAACAATGTCTTACTTATTGTCCAGCAGTTTGTTTCTCGATTTCCGATTTGTTTGACATAGAACTAAATTGAACACATCAATTCGGTTCTGAACGGGCCTGGTACATAGGTCAAAACAAAATCATCGAGGGGCCCAAATATCGCTTCTAATCCAAGAAGTAATAGATAAACTTCGACTCATATGCTTATTCTACTACTTGTTGAATCACACACAAAAGTACATTTTATAACAACGAGTTACCAATGCAGTTTCTTACGATCAATGCATAACCAACTCATAGACAACAAGTCATATCTCTAGGTTTGAAGACTTATATGATGTTACCGTATCATGAACACTCGAGATAAATTCCATGAAGTGATACCAGTGAGCGTGGGTTGAATCCAATGCTCAGAACTTATGATCACTCTTGAGTGTTCTAGCCATGTCCAACAACTTAGACCTCTGCAACCAACTCATGACAGTCTTGATTCATACCTACTTCCAACATATGACCGACTGTGGAGAGTTCGAATAATATGATATACCAAACATAATTATTCTGGAAGTCAAAACATACAAAAGAAATATAGTAAATGATTGACAAAAGATAGCAACACTTTACTCATAAATAAACACAAGTTTTATTCATCATCAAATGTCAATTACACTTTACAAATTTCAAAATTATCTAACTACTAAAACTAATATCATCCTTCAGCCCGATGCTCCGAGCATGCTGGAGATGCTTAACCCGACTCAGTCCCTTCGTGAGGGGATCTGCTGGATTCTCATCCGATGATACCCTCTTTTTCACGAGGAGTCCTTCTTCTATTCGACGTCTGATGAAATGGTATTTTCTATCGATGTGTATGGATCTCCCGTGATCCCTTGGTTCCTTGGCTAAGGCAACTGCACTTTCACTATCACAGAAAATTTCCATTGGCTCCTTTATAGCTGGTACAACTCCAAGGTCTCCAATGAAGCTCTTCAGTCATATCGCCTCCTTTGCTGCCTCGCTTGCAACTATATACTCTGATTCGCAAGTTGAATTAGCCACTGTCTCCTGCTTGGAACTCTTCCAAGTGATTGCTCCTCCATTTAAGGTAAATACCCATCCCGATTGAGAGCGGAAATTATCCCTATCAGTCTGAAAGCTAGCATCACTATACCCTACAACTCTCAAGTCATCACTCCTACTGAGGGTAAGGACCCAGTCCTAAGTCCTGCGTAGGTACTTGAGGATATTCTTTACCATAATCCAATGAGCCTTACCAGGGTTCCCCTGATATCTGCTGACCATGCTCAGGGGAAAGGCCACATCAGGACAAGTGCAGGTCATAACATACATGATCGAGCCTACTGCAAAAGCATAAGGTACTCGACTCATTTTTGCTATCTCCGCCTCAGTACTCGGGCTCTGAGTTTTACTCAGTCTAGCATTACTTTGGATGGGTAACTCTCCTTTCTTGGAATCTTGCATGCTGAACCTCTTCAGCACCTTATCCAAGTAGGTACTCTGACAAAGTCCAATTAGTCTTTTACTCCAGTCTCTCAGAATCCTTATCCCTAGAATATAGGCAGCTTCTCCTAAGTCTTTCATAGAGAAACACTTCCTAAGCCAGGACTACACTTCTTGCAAGGTTGGGATCACATTTCCTATGAGTACTATGTCATCCACATACAGTACCAAAAAGCTAACTATACTCCCACTAGCCTTGACATAGACACAAGATTCATCTTCACTCCTCGAAAATCCAAACTCTTTGACTTTCTCATCGAAGCAAAGATTCCCTCTACGAGGTGCATGTTTCAATCCATAAATGGATTTCTCAAGCTTACACACTCTATTAGGGTACTCTATATTGACAAAACCCTCTGGTTGACACATGTAAACAACTTCAGCTAAGCTTCCATTAAGGAAGGCGGGTTTGACATCCATTTGCCATATTTCATAATCATGAAATGTAGCGATGGCTAACATAATCCTAATAGACTTAATCTTTGCAAGTGGTGAAAAGGTCTCATCATAATCAACACCCGGAGTTTAAGAAAAGCCTTTTGCAACCAGTCGCTCCTTATAAGTGTGTACATTACCATCCATGTCGGTCTTTTTCTCGAAGATCCATTTGCACCCAACTGTCTTACGACCTGGTACATTGTCATCCAAGTTCCAAACTTGATTGTCATACATGGACTGTATTTCGCTGTCCATTGCCTCTTTCCATTTAGTAGACTCGGGGCCTGCCATGGCTTCAGCGTAGCTGTTAGGTTCATCCAGATTTACCAGTCTCTCATCACTGATAAGTGTCTCACCTTTCGCATTAATATGGAAACCATTGTAGTGCTCAGGTGCATTCCTAACCCTTGTGGAATGCCTCAGAGGTACATACATGTCAGTTGGCTCAACAGGAGTTTCGTCCTCAAGTTGAGTGCTAGGATTTGAAGTTCCTTCACCACTTGACTCTTGAATTTCTTCAAGGTCAATTTGCCTTCCACTGTTTCCTTGGCTTATGAACTCTCTCTCTCTCTCTCTCTCTCTCTCTCTCTCTTGAAAGACAACCCTCCTTGATATAAAGACCACATTGTCACTAGGTTTGTAGAAGAGGTAACCAAAAGATTTTTGTGGGTAGCCGATGAAAATACACCTCTCACTTCGATGTTCGAGCTTATCATGAGTCTCATGTCTCACGAAAGCCTCGCAACCCCAAATATTGATGTGGTCTAGTTTGGGAACTTTACCAGTCCACATCTCATGAGGAGTTTTCGCAACTTTCTTAGTAGGGACCATATTAAGGATATGGGCGGCAGTCTCTAAGGCATACCCCCAAAATGAGATTGGTAGCGAAGCTCGACTCATCGTGGAACGAACCATATCCAACAAGGTTCGATTGCACCTCTCAGCCACACCATTCAACTGTGGTGTCCTGGGAGGTGTCAATTGTGAGATAATCCCACATTCCTTAAGATAGTCGAGGAACTCTATACTAAGATACTCACCACCACGATCGGATCAAAGCATCTTAATGTTCCTGCCCAATTGATTCTCGACTTCCTGTATAAACTCTTTAAATGTTTCAAATAGACATATCCATATCTACTATAATCATCAATAAAAGTCAAATAATAACGATTGGCATCGCTTGTGGCAGATTTGAAGGGCCCACACACATCTTTGTGTACCAGATCCAACAAACCTTCACTCCTAGCACAAGAACCAGTGAAGGGTGACTTTGTTATTTATCCAAGTAAGCATGATTCACAATTATCATCTGACTTTAGGTCAAATGACTCCAAGACTCCATCCTTTTGGAGTTGGCCTATGCGTTTCTTGCTCACATGTCCAAGATGACAATGTCATAATGATGCTTTATACAAGTTATTATTACTAGAAGAGTCAATGCACAACACATTATTTCCTAGATTATCTACAACAGATACAGCTTCATACACATCATCACACGGTAATGCTTTAAAATAAAGAACATTATTAAAGAAAGCATTTATTCCACCAATTTCATTTTCAAAAGAAAAGGTAAACCCTTGTTTGTACAAAGCATGAAAGGAAATAATATTTCTTGCCATTTCTGGCAAATAACAACATTTATTCAAATCTAGAGTAAACCCACTACTCAGCAACAAATAATAAACTCCAATCTTGGTGACAGGTGAAGCTTTCCTATTCCCCATGACCAAGTTTATCTTTCCATGCACCACATTCTCACTTCTTCTTACTCCCTGCAAATCAGAACAGATATGAATACCACAACCGGTATCAAGGACCCAAGAGTTAGAATAGGGTGAGTTATTAGATAGAATAGTGTAAATACATTCATGGTTGGGTTTGACTTTCCCATCCTTCACATCTTGCTAGTACTTTGGGCAGTTCCACTTCCAATGCGACTTTTCATAGCAATAGAAGCATTCAGCCTCTTTTGGGTCAGAAGGAGTGACGAAACCTTTCTTGGTTCCACTTGAAGAGAAGCATTTACCCTTGGTACCCTTCGAAGGGCTCTTCCTCTTCTTCCCTCTACCATTCCCGATTGCCAGGACAGGGGCGGAGTTTGGAGTAGGAGTAGGAGTGTTAACAACCGACTTAACTTTAAGACTTGTTTCTGTGGTCTTTAGGAGTCCTTGAAGTTTTTTGAGTGTGAATTCTTCCTTATTCATGTGGTATGTCATGCGAAATTGATCATAACACGAGGGTAAGGAGCGCAAAATAATATCTATTGCAAGCTCCTCAGGGAAGTTCACATTAAGCTTCAGCAAACGATCCACATACCTTTGCATTTTCTGCATGTGGCTCGTGACGGATTCTCCATCCTTCATCCCGGTTGTAATCATGGAGGAGATTATTTCATACCGCTCTTTACGAGCACTCTGATGGTATCTTTCCATCATATCTTGGTGCATCTCAAAAGGGTAGTAGTCCTCATAGGACATCTGGAGTTCAGCTGTCATGGTAGCCATCATGATGCATGCCACTTTGGTGGCATCTCTTTTATGAATCTGGAAGTCAGCGATCTCCTGGGGAGTAGTAGTGGACTCATCGATCTCCTTTAGGTCCTTATCGAGGACATATTCCTTGTCCTTGTAGCGAGTCACCATCCTGATGTTCCGGATCCAAACCATCAAGTGGGAACCATCGAAGATTACCCTCCCACATAGGTTCATGAGGGAAAAGGAGCCATTATGGATTGAGCCAAAAGCAGTGTTGTTGGAAGACATCTGAAAAAGAAGAGAACAAGTTTAGTTTAGATATAGAGATAGTCCTTAATAAAACACCCAAATGTAATATTAAGGCTAGGATCCAATCACAATATATCATAACTTAGAAGAGGGATGTCATAATCTAAGCTATAACATATTTGAAAGGTAGGTGAATGACGATTCACCAATTTCCACCAAAAACCAAAATATAAATTATTAGGTTTTAATTGGTTCTTAGAAATTCCTAGATTCTTTTGAGATTCAATGAACTTTTCAAAGGCATGTTTCAATCTCGAGTGTGCCCTCCAAGTTTTGTGACTGGGATACCGAGGATCACAAAACGAGGTGTGAAGTAACCATGCAAATTACTTGGTACCCTTAATGTTTATCACTCAATCGATGTGCCGGTTAACCACATGCACTCCACCGACCTATAATAAACCTTAAGTCACCCTTTACCTACCTTGTTAAGTCCAAGTTATTGTACCGGTTAACCACACACGCTCCACTAACGACTTAAACAAAGTGTAAAGTGTAATTTCATGGATTAGCACCTTATTCACATTTTCCTAAAGTAACTAAGATTGGGAATTTAATAAAACATTTAGTTACTTTATAATATTCATCATACTTTTAATGAGAATTTTATAAGTCCTTATCCTACCCGTTCGGCTAACGACCCTCCACCGATCAAGGAAGCTGTGGGTGAGAGTGGACACCCATTAAGCTGCCATTTTATAGGCAGCAACCTTATACCCCCCCCCCCCCCCTTATAGACCAGCTTCGTGAATGATTCCTACTAATGGTAAGACGACTTGCTCTTATACATACATACATACATACATATATATATATATATATATATATATATATATATATATATATATATATATATATATATATATATATATATATATTAACTTAAATATATAAAGTATAAGGGTTGATTTTGAACTTTTAAAAATCTAGGGGTTGGAACTAAAGTTTATTAAGATAACTTTACATGTTCCGAAACTTGAGAGCAAGTTTTGTAACTTAACAAAACTCATCAATTCATAACTTATGAGTTATTAAAATGAAGACTCTTCATTTTGTAACTTATGTGTTCTTTTAATGGGTTTAAAACAAAGAGACTTTTTGTTATCCATAACTTGAGGACAAGTTATGGACTCCATTAAAACACATAAAGATCATGAATTAAGCATTAATCAAGTAATTCCTATGATCTATCAAGAACTCATAAGAAAATGAATATTCATATCAAAATTTCAAGAACATATGAACACATATAATCATGTAATTTTTATATTAGCCATTGTAAATGGATTAGAACAACCATTACACCATCTAAAACAAGTTTTACAACACCAAAACAGTTTAGGGTAATGTTTCTAGTCCATTTCCAGCAGCAAAAATCGAAATTTTGCACTCTGCCTGGCCAACTCGTAGAGTGCACAAACTGACTCGCCGAGTTGGATGCAGTTTCACTTGGACTTGTCGAGTCCCCCCATGGAATCATCGAGTCTCCTGTGCAGACAGCTCAAAAATTCGATTTTTTACACAATTTTGCATCAAGTATTAACAAACAAGCCTAGGCTCTGATACCACTGATGGGTTATGAGCATTCTAACACCCCTAAGTGTACATGCAACCCTAGAAAACCTTGGATTTATGTTTGTCTAAAATACATGCAAAATATGATTTCCAAGGTTCATAATCCAATCTAGCATACATGGGGAACTTTTAACATAAAAGATGGCTAGAATTAGATACCTTGTAGTTGATTTGATTCCTTGAAAACCTTGAGAGCCTAGCACCCCAAGTGTGATGCCTCAAATGTTTCACACAACACCAAATGCTTGGGAATAACTTTGAGAGAATATGTAACACTTGTAAAATCGGCCTAGCCCTCTTTTTTTCTTAGTGTGGCCGATTTTGGATGACAACATGTTCTTTATATAGTGTGTCACATCTAGGGTTACACCATGTAAACCCTAATGTGACATGACTCTTCATTTCCATGACCCATGGGTTTGTAACTCCCATGGAGCATCCATGGAGCATCCTATGGACCTTAGCCCAACTTGATAATCCATGGAGCCTTTAGCCCACTATACATGTTATGGATGATTTACATAATCAACCCATATATTTAATTAGTCATCTTTTGATCACTTAATTAATTCTTGATCAATACTAATTAAATAATACTATTAATATATTAGAACTTATAATATATTAATAAACCACAAGTGTTATTTCTCTCATTTAGTCTATCCAAGTGCATGATACCATTCAACCCAAATGGACCATACCGGGTCGGGTCAAGTACATACCAAATATAGTTATGGACTTAGACACCTTATCTAACACTAGTTTGGGGTGATTTATGGCTTATTTTAGTCCCTTTTGATTTGTCCTTGTGAGTAAAGGTTACTCCAAGAGCTTTGCCTTTAGATCTTGACATTTTAGAGGTCCCTAATGCATAAAAATATCACCTTGATGGGTTTTGTGCAACCATGAAAAGTTGATGTCTCATTTCATGGAGCTAAGATGCTAGAAATGGACCTTGGGGTGATTTTAGCAATGCAAAGGCATAAATCCTTCAGCTTTATGGGTTAGGACCTTAATATGATGATATCTTGTGGATTGGATAATAAGTTCTGAATTGATTAAGTCATTTGGCCAAAGGGTTGGGATCAGGTCAGTATGTGGCAGTCTTTCCTAATTTTTAGAGCAAGAAGTGGAACTACAGGAAAGATTTCTTTATCTTTATGGATAACCAATTCATTTTCAAATATAGTTGGGAGACTTTACCCAAGAAATGGGTAAAAAATGGAAAGATCGGAACATGGGAATAACTCTGATACCAATATAGACTGCCCATTTCAATTGTTGTGCTTTCTTAAATTGCATACCTATACAAGGGTTCAAGTTTCGATCGATATTTGCGGAGTTGATCACCCCTCTTGAAAACGAAGATTTGAAGTGGTCTATAATTTACTGATTACTCGGTATAACTTACGCATTCGTGTACAAACCAGTGCAGACGAAGTAACATAAATATCCCCAGTAGTCAGTCCATTTCCATCAGCCGGTTGGTGGGAGCGAGAAGTTTGGGATATGTTTGGTGTTTCTTCCATCAATCATCCAGATCTACGCCGTATATCAACATATTATGGTTTTGAGGATCATCCATTACGAAAAGAGTTGGCTGGGGCGACCACTCTCTTTTCTTTGTAAAATTTCGTCTTACCAAAAAAGACTGACTTCTTACCGACCCACGAAGGGTTGTGAGGCTGGACCAGGTACGAAGAATGAATCTATATCTGTTCATGGAACGGCCGGCGGCCGCTCCACTGTTCGAGCGCAATGCAGTGGTATTGGTTCTGATGAACTCTACGCTTCGTCCCCAGTGCGTAGGGCTGATCCCTGTGTGCTAGAGGGAGGACCAGAAAGTTTGTGTTAAGCATATAGTTGGTTCTCGTCTTGTTTAGGCATTTGGTGCCCTCTCTTTGTCAGTAGAATGACTAAGTACCGAAATTTGACGAGTCAAGTCAGTTCCTCCCACCTAGGTCCCCGGCTTTGCTTCTTTTCCGGAATAGAACCAGCTTGAGTTCTGAGGACAGAAGCCTTTTTTCTGGTTGGCTAGTTGGTTTTCATCTGCCGGAAGAACACCAAAGATTCGTTTTTGCAGAGCCTCCTAGTCAAGACCCGGAAGGTTCACTATTGTTGTAACCATAACCATCGGAATCGGGTTTGTGAAGGAGAGGCAATAGCAGCCCTCTATGAAACTTAAAGATCCTACTCACGTTGTGTACTCCTGGGTACATTGAGCGTACTGTCTGCGAACCCATTTCAGCATTGATCGCGTACGCAGGGCATACGAGCCTGGTACGCCGAGCATATGCTAGGATGGGCTGAAGGAATTATAGGCTTGGGTCTTTGGGTTTTGTTTCATTTGGGCTTTGCCCCTTAACTCCCATGGATAATTTCTAGACTTTAGGCTTTTCTAGATTGGGCCATATTAGGCTTTGGGTGCCATGTAGGAAATTGGGCCTTTAGGGAGCAAATAGGTTGGGCCTTTATTTTGGGCCAAGTAGGAAAAAGGGTAAAATGGTCTTTTACCCTGGATGTTGGACAACTGAACTAAACTATTGATTTTGGATTAAGACCCAATTATTAATTGGGCATTATTAATGATGTTAGCATTCGGTTTTTCCAGACTAGCAGACTGAGATTTTATCTGAGAGATTTAGAAGTTTGAGGTGAGTTTCCTTACTGTGTTTAGCAGGTTAAAGGAACAAATTTTGGCCCATGATTTATTATGTTTAGGATGCTAGTTGTATGTGTGACTCTTGCATGTGTTATGTTTATATGTATATCGGGCGAGGCCAGATGCCGAGCAGGGCCTGATGATCATATTGTATGCTATTTATCTTTGTGATTTTTATATGTGTTTATATGTTTGTATGTATACCGGGGGAGGCTCGACGCCATGCGGGGCCTAATGACTAACAGATCTGTTCCGAGCGGGGCTCGATGTCGGGTGGAGCCTGATGATGGGCGGGGCCCATTATATTATTGTTATATATGGTATGAAATATTTGGGGAACTCACTAAGCTTTATACTTACAGTTTTCAGTTTATGTTTCAAGTACGTTTGGTTCGAAGGGGAAGAGCCCGTGATGATTGCAGTGCACACACCACATTGTTCTTCATGTTACATGAATCCGATGTTTTTGGATGTTATTTGTTATACTCTAATTTTCTATGGTTTTCATGATATTTTGTTGGTTGATGGTTTCATTAATTTAAAATTGAAACTTTTAGTCTTAATTATTTAGACGTTACAATGTTTGGTTTAGCTCTTTCTTCTAAATTGATTTTAAGTGAACAGTCTGAGGGACTAATGCCCTTGATATCAGTAATCTTCCATGTGATGGCATTCTTTTGTTTCTTGAGTACTTCAACTAGGATTTCCTTTTATTTTTGTGTGAGATTAACTGCTACGATGACTGGCTTTTGATCATTTTCTTCCAAGAATGCGTACTCCAGATGTTCGGGCAAATCTTTTAATTCGAATTTTGGTTTTTGTTCAATGACCACGACGTGGGCATCTTACCACATTGTGGTGCTATAATATTTTTCATCATATCGAGTAAATTCAGATTGCCATGGCGTGGTGTTATTACCACGTCATGGTGGGTCTTCAATTGCTTTTTTCAATTCATTGTACTCACTCTCTTCAAGTAGCTTCTCTAGTTCTTGTAACTCATGTTTAACATCAAAATCACCTTCTTGTAGAACCATGTAACCCTTAGTTTCCATTTCCTTCCATCCTCCAAGCTCTTTCTCCAAAATTTCATCGAACACATCTACCGAAAAAGCCATGTCATCACTTATTCTAGAATGTTTTATTTCTCTATTAACCCTAAAAGTTACAGCATCTTCTCCAACTCGAAGATTGAGTTTAAATTCTCTTATGTCTACTAAGGCTCAGGCAGTGCTCAAAAAGGGCCTTTCAATAATAATTGGTACTTGTTCGTCTTCCTCCATGTCTAGAACAATGAAATCTATGGGAAAAACAAACTTGTCAATTTTAACTAATAAATCTGCACAAATTCCTCTTGGAAAGGTCACCATTTTATTGGCTAAGTGAATGTCCATGTGGATTGGTATTGGTTCTGGGAGGTCAAGTTTCTTGAAGAATGAATATGGCATCAAGTTAACACTTGCTCCCGAATCGGCTAGAGCATGGCTTGTGGCTAGATTCTTGAATTGGCATGGAAGTGTTAAACTACCTGAATCACCCATCTTCTTTGGTAGCATGTTCACATTAGCAGATGAGCAAGTTTCATTTAGTACTACTCTAGACACCTCCCATATCTTCTTTCGATTTGTTAGGAGATCCTTAAGGAACTTTGCATACTCTGGCATTTGAGCTAAGGCTTCAATGAACGGGATGTTGATTTGAAGGGATTTGATGTGCTCTAGGAATTTATGGTAGTCTTCAGCATTTTTATCTTGTCTTGCTCTACTGGAAAGGGCAGTGGTGGGCGGTATGGCTTAACGGGTTTATCAGTTTTGTTTTCAGGTGCTCGCCACGTCGTGGTGTCTTCACCACGTCATGGTGACTATTCAGTGTCTTTTCTTGACTTGCTTCTCTCCCTTCCTGCTCATCATACGAGTTATTTCTATTAATTTGAGTCATATGGGTAACAATTTTTCCACTTCTTGTTGTAATGGCCTGGATGTGAGCTCCTCTTGGATTTTGTTCGGTGTTCCTGGAAGTGTGCTCGGTAATCTTTCGTTAAATTGCTTTGATAGTTGCCGGATTTGTTGCTCAACGTTCTTGATTCGAACTTGCTGATTTCTAAATATTGCTTCGGTTTCTTCGTGTCTCTTTTCTGATGAGACAGCAAAACGAGCAACTGTTGTCTCGATATTGGGTTTCTTTTCGGGAGCCGATTCCTCTTTTGAGTAAAAGCCTCTTCCTTTTTTTCATATTTCTCTTCGTTGGCTTTCTTATACTCATCATAAGGTAACCACTTCTTTTTGGGCTTTCTCCAGTCTTTTTCATAACGATCACCGCTCAAATAGCAAGCTTGGGCCTTTCAGTTTCCATTTTCATCAAAATCACAATCTTTGGTTAAAAGTGGCCCGTTACAGTTTTCACACCCCACTCGTATAGCATGGTTTGTTTGATCCATTTTTGTCATCCTTCCACCCATGTTATGAAACATTGCTAAGACCGCCGCCATGTCATCTAAAGCAAAATTCACGATTCCTCTAGTTACATCTTGTCGAGGGTTATGATATTCTCTTTAATGTTTGGAAAACTCCTCGATTAGCTCCTTGATTACGTTTGGTGCTTTCTTTGTGAGTGGCCCTTGAGAATAAAGGAGTTGCCTAGTCGTTACGTTTACCCCATCATAAAAGATTACTACTTCTTGTTGGATGTTTAGATCATTTTGAGGACAGTTTCTAAGCAATCCCTTGTAATGCTCCCATGCCTCATATAAAGATTCTCCCGCTTGTTGCTCGAAATTTGCAGTAGCCTTCTTCAACTTGGAAACCTTATATGGTGGGCAAAATTGTTGAATGAACTCTTCACGCATTTGTGCCCATGTTTTTATTGTGCGTGGTGAGAGTGCCTTCAGCTAATCTTTTGTTGCACCCTTAAGAGTAACGAGGAACATTCTTAGCAAAACTGTCTCGCTAGGTATGGTTGGTATGTTGAAGAAGTCGGCGATTTCATTGACCTCGTCAATGTGCTTGTAAGCGTCCTCGTGGTCTTTCCCATGGAATGGTATGTCTTTCAATTAAGCAAGTATGTGTCCTTTCAACTCAAAGCTAGTTGTGTTAGGAATTATGGGTTGCACAAGTCCCGGTCTAGTGTCTTCATGCATCCATCTCTTATATGCCTCCATCATCGTGTCAACAATGTCCGTCATTTTGGCTTTTGGCTCGCTTCCGGGTTCGCTCACTTTGTCTGATTCAGGTTCGCTTTCTGGCTCGTAACCTACTTCATTTTTGTTAGGAGTCTTCTCAAAACTTTCGAATTCGCTTTATAGAGTCTGTTTGCTTGATTCTCCGAGTTTGGTTGTCTTCTTCTTATGGAATGTTGACCCAGGATTGTCAAACGTGGTATGATTGGTATTTTTGATCCTCACGTCATAATCAGTAAAAAAAACAAATAAAGCGCGTAAAAAGAACAAAACGAAAAATAAAATTTAATTGCTATGATACCACGACGTGGTGTTTATGGCCATGATGCGGCAAGTCAAACAAAAGAAAACTAAATGAAAACTTAAAAGAAAACACATAGAAAAATTCCTAATAAAATAGCATATTCAAATTAACTAAAAATGGACCGCACCCCGGCAATGGCGCCAAAAACTTGATGCTGAAATAATTATGCACTAGTTTTAACCTACTAATGTAACTAATTATTACTCCTAAGGCAGTGTACCCATTCGAAAATAGAATAGCACAAATAGTCTGGTATCGAACACATGGAACAGAATGATTAGCTAATTTTATCTACTAATTACCTAAATTACTATTTAATAAAAGAAAGGGGATTTTCTTTAGTTTTTCAAGACTAGGAACTTAGTTAATCAAACTAAAACTAATTATCAACTAATGAAACAAAAAGTAAAGCTAAAAGCAAGAAACATAAAAGACGATTTTCACCAAGGTAATTGAGAGACTTTCGTTTAGCTTCGATATACTTGCTATTATGGTTGATTTAATGGAAGTGCAATGGATTAATGCTTCGTTGGTTACTGATTCCTAAGATGTTCAGGTTAATGTTCACTAACCTAATCCTGTAGCAAATAATTTCATTCCTACAGTGATCAGGCGGATAAACTAACAAATTTACTAGTGTTCGGTTCGAGTTAAATTAGACTTATAATAGATTGATTAATTTGGTTATTTATATCAATTCAATATATGATTGGTCTTCATATATTAGCTCCTACAATTACTTACTCACTTTTCAATTTAACCCTAGGTTTTGGTTAAAACACTAGTCCTACAATTTTCCAATTCACAAAGATCATAAGATTCAAGTTTAATCAAGAATATGATCATGCAAACTTAATTAAACTCAACAATAAATAGAAAATTAGTTATCATACACATAGATAGGTTCTTTAATAATCTAAAATAGCAAATAACCAACTAAGCATAATCCAAACCATAAATCAACTCATAGAAAGAAAAGTAATCTAATCTAAATGAAAGCCAGGGGTTTTTAGCAAATGATTTCAACAAATAAACACATACAAACGAAGTTCATCTTGTTATTCATAATTAAACACAAGAAGAAAAGGCATTACTAAGATGTTTTGCCTCAAATCCAATCTCCTAATCGATCTTCTACAAGTCCAAGCTTGAAGGTACGTTCTTGGCCTTCAAAAGTCGACAATAGCTCCATCAAAAGTTTGGTTTTCGGAGGAATGCCTTATATATATAATTTTCTCAAAGTCGGTCCACCAAGTCGTGGCAATTCCACCACGACGTGGTCTTCGGGTTTAACACGTAATCTGCAAGTCTTCGAGATTTGACGGGAAACTTCAAAACACCACGACATGGTCTTAGTTCACTATAAACAATGCTCTGATACCAATCTGTCACACCCCCAAACCAAGGATGGCGGAAACGTCCGGGCGTGGAGGACTTCATGTATAGTATCACAATAATGAGTATAATAGTGCTCAAAGTAAATACAACCATCATAAATATAATTGAAAAAGTTACATAATAGTAAGTTTACATGTTTCAAAATCAATTACATTATGATGACAAAATGAACTGTTTGACGATTTAACGTCCCATCCTCAAAATGCTGTTGTTTTCCTGTTTCACTGATTTCCTGAGAATACAAGTAGTTTTGAAAGAGTGTCAACAATTAAGTTGGTGAGTTCATAAGAGTTTTGATTGAGGAAGAAACCGTTTTCCTTATAAAAGCGACAGAGTATGATTCCAAAAAATCCAATATTTTCTTTATTAAGTGTAAAGTGAATGCTCCTATGTTATGCGATAATGTACCCTAGAAAGACGCGTAGATTCCTTCTATAATCACCCAATGTATATAAGTTACATAAAATTTAAATTAAATAAACCGTCGAATATAATGGGTCTGTCCTATGTCCACAACCAAACAAGGAACAGGAGGTAAGGCGGGCCCACCAATTCTAAGTCGATTATGTATAGATTCTTATATAACTCTAGCATATACACTTAGCAATTATAGCTGAAGCCTAACAATTCTAGATGAATGTAGTTTTAACAGAAATATGTTTCCAAAGAAAATCCAATATTTTCCTTATAAATGTCATGTAGTCTTAAGTGTCAAGACCGAAATGTACAAGTATTTTTCCATACAAAAAGTAATTTATGCAAGTTTAAATCGACATAAACACGTTTAATTTAAAAGTAAAAACCCGTAAATCTCATGTTTTGTTAATACCACATGTGAGTTACTATAACCATACTATGACTCAGACGGCCTCGTAATACGACGTTCTTCAGGCATCGCAAGTTAAATGACACTTGTCACCTCAGACCTGCCGGTCTAGCTGTTGCATGCAGCTCAGGTGTGGGTTTGTCAGACCCAATATAGATCTATACATAACTATCATGTTCTCCCTACAAGAGACTTTGGTTACAATTTACAGGACTTTTGATTTCGTTACTTGGATGTAACGCGAAGTGAATATCTCACAAATTTATTATTTAACAGATTTACGTGAACTGAACTAAAAACCTTTGGTAAATGAGTTTGAAAAGTAAATGATACATAAACTATACCTATAATAGTTTATCCAAAACGTTTGTAATGTAAAAGAACCCCTTTTATGAAAATACATTACTGCTATGAGTCCATAAACCACTACAATTATGTAGTATATGAAAAACCCATTTTTTTAGAGTAAAACCTCTCTCATGTAGTAAAAATCCATAAATTATGCTTATTATACTTTATTATAGTTTATTACAGGTGTTCGTAATGAATGAAGAATCCTTATCATAAATGAATAAATTTCAGTTTATGATGATAAACTAACAACAAAATACATTCAATATTTAGAATTTATTGTTATACACTTTGCTCAACATAATACAAAGTGTTATGAAAGTTATAAGGTGTCAACTAGTTTTTAACCGTTCTGCATTGTTTTAGGTAAATCATTCAAAAATCATACGAAGTCGAAAACTAAATCCGTAAATTCTGAGAGTTCATAAACCGTGTCTAGTTTATTCATAATTTTTATTATGATTTTTGTAACTCTTTAACTTGTGTTAAAATGTTCATATTCACAGACCAGTCCGAATTTGTTTCCGAAATGATAGGTAGTTTTGTAAAAATCACCATAAATTGTAGAAAAATCGTATGGAGATGTGCAAGTAGTAATTTTAAAGGTATGAACCTGAAATATTTGCACCTAATACAGTTTTGAAAACTAAAATGTTTAAGTTGACCAAAACAGTCGGTGAATGGAGTTAAACTTTGTCACACCCCAAAACCATGAATGGCGGAAACATTCTAGGGCGGAGGACGTCATGTATAGTATCACAAAAATGAATTGTAGTAAAAAAGCAACAACATCATCCATTGTATTAATAATATAATTTCATACATGTGTGTTCTGTCCAAGTTATAGACCCCAAAAATATACATATCAAAACAAAAGATGAGTCTTGAACGAACTCCGTCTTCTCAAAAGTCTGGCGCCTGTACCTGTCTAGTGGTGACCTGAGAATACAAGTTATTTGAAAGCGAGTATCAGCTTAATGTTGGTGAGATCATAAGTATATTAATGTATGTTTTTGTATGAAAACATTTGTAAGATGTTTCTATAAGATGTTTTGTACAATGTTTTGTCTAATGTTTGAACTCTCTTAGAAAACCCTATGTTTCCTACTAACTGTATCCTTCTACCAAGGCATCTAGTGTCTGTGTGTATGTCTCTTGTTAGAGTGTGTGTTTTCCCAATTCTGACTATCATTAACCAAAAATATAGTTACTACATTACCCTGCATCGTGAGAATATTCACGAAGTGAATGTAATGGGAAAATATTATCGTACCGTAGTATTTGTAATAAGTGACTACCGTTGTACTAACTACCTTAAAACAAAAGGTGTTCAAAGTAACATGTGATCGACCTGTATCCTGCTACCGACTCTAGTAAAACGACGATGTAAGACGTCGTAAGAAATGACATTTGGCACCCGTAGACTTGCAAGTCCCACTGTAACGAGCAGCAAGGTTTAGGATAGTCAATCCAGTATAGATCTATATGCAAACTCAGACGCACCCCAATTATGGAGATTCGGGATACAAAAGCGGTCATGGCAGGAAGTGCCATGACCCGCTCAATGGTTCACATAACTGCATGAATGTATGTGTAATGAATGTGCTAACTGAAAGTGTACTCTTTCTCTGTCTAGCCTTATGTACTGAAATGTTTTGTGTGTGCTAGCTGTAATGTATGTTCTCTCTCTATCTAGCATGTATAGTAATGTACTGACTCATGAATGAACTGACTCATTGTATGTTTCATTGTTCTAGTAATAGTATTAGTATCCTCCTATGTTACCCCTATGGTAACTTACTAGTGCTGTAACTTGTACGTATGAACATGGAAGTATACGCTTGCTACCCAAGGGTATTGAATGGACTGGAAGAACCTTTATGACTATATATGTACACATGATATATAACTAATATTTAAACGACCTTCGGACGGATACCCGATACCCCAGCAGACCACATCCCAAGGGAGAAAAGGAAATAAGGCGGGCAGGCCTTCCTAAGCCTTTTAAACATTGCTTATATAAATATACATACATAGGCATGCATTTGATAATAAGTATAACAGAGCTTAAGTAAATGTATTTGATAAGTAAGATAGCTTGTAAAACAGTTTGATAAACAGTTTGAACAGTAAGAAAAACCACTGGTTTTGTAGTTATTAATCACATGTGATTGATATAATAACTATAAGTATTCAACTTGTATTCCCCCCCCCCCCATTAAAGCATTTAAAAACATTTAAACCATTGATTAATGGGTATGAACTCACCTGTAGTGAGTGGTATGGATGAACTGGAGATGTAAGATTGCTAGGTGTCAAGTGAGGTCCTGAACACACTCTATGATCCTAGTTAACATATAATCACACATATATGTACACAATTAGTCTTAAACTACTAATTGATAATTTTAAGACCTCCTATAACATGCTAAACACCTTATATAAGTGTTATTAGCCCTAAGGATGGCATCTAAGTTGTTGTAGGTCAAGGCTAGTGGGTTTAGGGTTCCAAAGGACCCCATTCTTGAGTTTACTCTCCAAGAACCAACACACAAGGAGTTTACGGTCGTAAACTCTTGAGTTTACGGCAGTAAGATCCTAAGCCCTAGATTATTTGGTACTTTGAAGCTTTACATGTTCCCTAGAAGCATTTCTATTTGATGGTTTAGTCCTTGGAAGGGTTTAGGGCATCAATACACTCCTTTGAGGAGTTTACGGCCCCAAGGCCATTTCCCTTTGGGTTTACTGCCGTAAACCCATATGGAAAGTGGTATTTTTTATGTTTTCAAGTCCCATGCTCATCTAGGATAGGGTTTAGACATTTATCTAAGGCTAATGAAGGCCTTAGGCACACTTTGGTACACTTATTTGATGTTTACGGCCCAAGAACCAAAACCCTTAGAGATTACGGCCATAATCTCTCATGGGTATGGTGTTTATGGTGTTTTCAAGTTCTAAACACATTAGGGTACGAGCCTAGCATAGTTTCATTGCAAAAAGAAGGGACCTAGGCACTCATTTGGCCCTTAAAGAAGGGTTTACGGTCCAAGATGTTCTTGGGCCGTAAACTCTTTAATCTTGTTGTTTTGATATGATTTCTAGGTTATTAAGCACATAATAAGCTCTATAATACACCTAGATAGAAGTACTCACGTTTTGGGACGAAAGTTGAAGATCCGTGAGAGAGAATTCTGCTTTTCTCTAGTTGGAAATGTAACAAATGAATAAATATGGCTAAGAACCATATATATACCCCTGGGGGTTTTGGCAGAAAATATTTTATTTAAGCAATGAACGCTAATATCATAGAGTTTTGAATTAACAGAGTTGCACAAAACCCTAGTGCATCCTCTCTCCTGATATCTCTTTAAGTGTAAATCCTTAAATACTCAAACTTATACTAAAAAGTCTGAAAATTTACTGCAATTGTTCTGACTTCTATTGACTTGATATTGTTTGTACAAAATAGAAATTTCGGGGTGTCACAAACTTTTCTGATGAAAGTTGTTGGGTGAGTTTAGTTGTGTTCTTGGTGTTTTAACTTGTATTCCCCCCCTCCCCCCCCTTAAAACTTAAGAAAAACATGAAATGATAGGGGTATGAACTCACCTTATGTGTTCTTAGTGGGTGAATGTTGAAGAAAAGAAGTGTTCTACTCAAGAACACTTAGAAGATGCCTTGAAGATTTCGAGAATCTAACACAAATATAATGGAGTTTGTGTAAGAAAACTATGATTGGAGTAGAAGGAAGTGAAATAATTATATGGATGATGAATATACTTACCAAAAGTAGAAGAAAAGCTTGGAAGAAGGCCCTTGAACCTCGAATTTTAGTGAGAGAATTGAGAAAGAAAGTGTGTTTGATCTTTTGTGGAAGAATGAGAAAATGAGAGAGTGTTTGAGAGAGGATAGATTTCAGACTTAGACAAAGAATGGGTTTGGGAAATGATGGGAAAAGGACGATGAATGACCAGGTATGGTAGGGGTGTGGGCTAGTCATGGAGTGGGTATGGGTGGTTGTGTGTAATTAAGGTTTAATAGGCCGTTGAACTTAATGAGTCTGCCCTAGGCCCACAACCAAACAAGGAACAGGACCCAAGGTGGACTCACCATTTCTAAGCCGATCGTCTCTTAATTACCCCTAACCTTGAGGTATACATTAAGAATTCTTAGAGTTACCATAAGCAAATCGTTTGTAATACCAAGTTATGAAATATTTATTAAATTCCCAATGATATAAAATGTATGTTAATTTCATTGATATGATCTAGTACATAAGGTTCTGGAAAGTTTGACCTTATAGAAGGTCCACATTACACTATGGTATGGAAAAATTTCGACACTGACACGACCCTCTTGAACGGCGTAGTCTCTAAATTTGAACGGTCGAATTCATGCATGTGAGAGGTAGTGTTTAAACGTATTCTAGTAGTTTGAGTCTTTATCTATTTTATCATTAGTGTACACACTACTCACGGTGGGTAATGTTTCATGGGCCATAGAATGAAGGCATGGAAGTCTGCATTGACCTAACTCCTGCCCTGGCTTCTGTTATTTGATATTCTGCCTTTACCACGCGTTTTTTTTCCAACACTGTCTGACGTTCCAGCTACTCCCTAATCTCGGCTCGATTTACGGTCACTTCCCTCTGAAGGTTTTGATGTGGTTTCTGATATGGTTTATGGCTTCTATCTAGATGACGAAGGAGAATTGCAATGATCTTGGTGGTAGCACCGATCTCAATTATTCGGCTTACCGATGCTCGTGTTGGTACTCTCTTTCTGAGGGATGTGGCGTGCTATGACAAGGAGATTCCTATCTGCTACTCTTCCCCTGTTGAGGTTGTAAAAACCCCATCCATGCCATAGGGAGGGTGTTGACCTAGTTCCTAACTCAGTCTCTATAAATCTACGACTCATTGAGGTGTCTAACCATGGAAGTCTCGTCAAGGTCTTCCTCTATTATTTCTTCAGGATCCTCTTCGAAATTCTCTTTGATCTAACCACCATTTTCTTGGTTACGAAGAATAGGGTCTCTTGGTAGTTGAGCTCCCGTCACGTTGTTGGTGCGAGAATAGGGGTAGAAGAGATAATTAATAGACGTCTAATACTATAATTACTTATAGGTTATCCTTATTAGTCACTTCTATGATCACATAATGCATACCAGTTATACATTATCCAAGATATAATAGACCTTCAAATAAATGACTCTACTCTAAACCCACAACCAAACAAGGAACAGGAAGTAGAGCAATAGTCATAGATTCTGAGTCTATAATATCTTTAATTATGTATAACCTTAGCGTATGCACTTAGTCATTATAGACCTACTAATAGGGGTCTTTAGTTTTCACATAAGTTAGTTATAGTACCACAAAATACTCCTTTAGTATTTTAAATGTTTGACTTATGTTCTCAATGTTTCTTGGTAAGTTTTTAGACTTGTTGCAACACCACAACCATTCCTGGGCATATGCTAATCACTTCTGGGTTAGACATAGTTGATTAGGCTATGTCATTCCCAGACCTGACTATACATCCCAAAGCCTACTTGTGTCATTCAACAATCACTACTTTTGTTTTGTTCTAATATGATGCTGACCTTAGTATGTATGCATGTATACTTTTAACAAGAAACTATTTATTTCTAAAGTATAATTGTTTGGAAATGTTTAATCAGAGACTTTAGTCCCAATGTATTTATAGTTTGTATATCTTATGTGGTTCGATATACTTAGTTCACTATAAACAACGCTCTGATACCAATCTGTCACACCCCCAAACCAAGGATGGCGGAAACGCCCGGAGGTGGAGGACTTCATGTATAGTATCACACCAACGAGTATAATAGTGCTCAAAGTAAATACAACCATCATAAATATAATTGAAAAAGTTACATCATAGTAAGTTTACATGTTTCAAAATCAATTACATTATGATGACAAAATGAACTGTTTGACGATTTAACGTCCCATCCTCAAAATGCTGTTGTTTTCCTGTTTCACTGATTTCCTGAGAATACAAGTAGTTTTGAAAGAGTGTCAACAATTAAGTTGGTGAGTTCATAAGAGTTTTGATTGAGGAAGAAACCGTTTTCCTTATAAAAGCGACAGAGTATGATTCCAAAAAATCCAATATTTTCTTTATTAAGTGTAAAGTGAATGCTCCTATGTTATGCGATAATGTACCCTAGAAAGACGCGTAGATTCCTTCTATAATCACCCAGTGTATATAAGTTACATAAAATTTAAATTAAATAAACCGTCGAATATAATGGGTCTGTCCTATGTCCACAACCAAACAAGGAACAGGAGGTAAGGCGGGCCCACCAATTCTAAGTCGATTATGAATAGATTCTTATATAACTCTAGCATATACACTTAGCAATTATAGCTGAAGCCTAACAATTCTAGATGAATGTAGTTTTAACAGAAATATGTTTCCAAAAAAAATCCAATATTTTCCTTATAAAAGTCATGTAGTCTTAAGTGTCAAGACCGAAATGTACAAGTATTTTTCCATACAAAAAGTAATTTATGCAAGTTTAAATCGACATAAACACGTTTAATTTAAAAGTAAAAACTCGTAAATCTCATGTTTTGTTAATACCACATGTGAGTTATTATAACCATACTATGACTCAGACGGCCTCGTAATACGACGTTCTTCAGGCGTCGCAAGTTAAATGACACTTGTCACCTCAGACCTGCCGGTCTAGCTGTTGCATGCAGCTCAGGTGTGGGTTTGTCAGACCCAATATAGATCTATACACAACTATCATGTTCTCCCTACAAGAGACTCTATTTACAATTTACAGGACTTTTGACTTCATTATTTGGATGTAACGCGAAGCAAATATCTCACAAATTTATTCATTAACAGATTTATGTGAACTGAACTGAAAACCTTTGGTAAATGAGTTTGAAATGTAATTGATACATAAACTATACCTATTATAGTTTATCCAAAACATTTGTAATGTAAAAGAACCCCTTTTATGAAAATACATTACTGCTATGAGTCCATAAACTATTACTATTATGTAGTATATGAAAAACCCATTTGTTTTGAGAGTAAAACCTCTCGCATGTAGTAAAAATCCATAAATTATGCTTATTATACTTTATTATAGTTTATTACAGGTGTTCGTAATGAATGAAGAATCCTTATCATAAATGAATAAATTTCAGTTTATGATGATAAACTAACAACAAAAATCATTCAATATTTAGAATTTATTGTTATACACTTTGCTCAACATAATACAAAGTGTTATAAAAGTTATAAGTTGTTAACTAGTTTTTAACCGTTCTGCACTATTTTAGATAAATCATACAAAAATCATACGAAGTCGAAAACTGAATCCGTAAATTCTGAGAGTTCATAAAGTTTGTCTAGTTTATTCATAATTTTTATTATGATTTTTGTAAGTCTTTAACTTGTTTTAAAATGTTCATATTCATAGACTGGTCCGAATTCATTTCCTAAATGATAGGCAGTTTTGTAAAAATCACCATAAATTGTAGAAAAATCGTATGGAGATGTCCAAGTAGTAATTTTAAAGGTATGAACCTAAAATATTTGCACCTAATACAGTTTTGAAAACTAAAATGTTTAAGTTGACCAAAACAGTCTGTGAATGGAGTTAAACTTTTCTGATGAAAGCTGTTGGGTGAGTTTATTTGTGTTCTTGGTGTTTTAACTTGTATTCCCCCCTCCCCCCCCCCCCTAAAACTTAAGAAAAACATGAAAGGATAGGGGTATGAACTCACCTTATGTGTTCTTAGTGGGTGAATTTGAAGAAAAGAAGTGTTCTACTCAAAAACACTTAGTAGATGCCTTGAAGATTTTGAGAATCTAACACAAATATGATGGAGTTTGTGTAAGAAAACTATGATTGGAGTAGAAGGAAGTGAAATAATTATATGGAGTATGAATATACTTACCAAAAGTGGAAGAAAAGCTTGGAAGAAGGCCCTTGAACCTCGAATTTTAGTGAGAGAATTGAGAGAGGAAATGTGTTTGATCTTTGGTGGAAGAATGAGAAAATAAGAGAGTGTTAGGAGAGAGGATAGATTTCAGCCTTAGACAAAGAATGGGGTTGGGAAATGATGGGAAAAGGACGATGAATGACCAGGTATGGTGGGGGTGTGGGCTGGTCATGGAGTGGGTATGGGTGGTTGCTTGTGTCATAAACTAAAGTAAAGTCAACACTCCACCTCAAGTACTTCACCCACTCTTCTTGGATAAGAATTACACTAAAAAACGAGGGAAATAATGAAATATGGGGCTTTAAATGTTAAAATATAATTTTGGGTGAAAATCCCGTGTTAAAATAATTAAAAACGGGCCGAAAACGAAGTCATAATCGAAAACCGAGTGAATTTGGGCCTTTTTGCGAGACCTCTCGGTACTGGGTCGAGGTTCAGTCCCTTCTGGTCATGGACCAAAGACGAAATGGGCCGAAAGGGGTTAGAAGCGAAGGCGAAGGTAGGGTTCGGTCCGAGAGGACCTTCGGGTTCGGTCTATGCGAGGTTCGGGCCTGAAGACTTCGGGTTCGGTTCATGGCAGCTTCGGTTCATATAGGGACCTTCGGTTCTTAGGAGGGTTTGCTCCTTAAGAGAGGGTTTCGGCTCCTAAAGGCTATTTTACTCATTTTTACCCCGTTTTAAGCAGTTTTTGACCCGATTAAGGGTCGGGATGACCCGAATGATTACAAAAAGTTAAAGGAACTTTTGGGAGAGATTTGGGAGAGATTTTTAATAGAGAGAGAGAGAAAGAGAGAGTGAAAAAGATTGGGAGTGGCTTCTTTTGTGACCTTTTTGAGTGTTTGGCTTCGCAACGCAAGGTCCATAAGCCCCGTTAAGCCATGTTTAAGGATCTTACACACTCCCGATGAGTATGCAATATTGTTTTATCGGTTTGGTTCATTACTTACCACAGTTTTAGGTTAAGGAAATCTAGATATACGAATTTTTCAATTGATGATTTCTCATTAGAATAGCGAGTTGTACAGTAATTACATCACGTAAACCCTAGTACACAAGGGTTAATTGAGTCGACCGGTTTGACTTGTTGGCTTTAGTTGACTTTGACTTGACTGGAAATTGACGGTTGTCACACGGTTGCAAGAAACCACACTGGTGTTGGAAATTTCTTCAAAATGCTTTACCTTGTTATAAATGTGGTTTGTGCCTCTTGCCAACGAAGAAATATGATTCATGAAGGTTATAAAAAGAGAGTGCAAGAAGCAATTATTATCGGTGAAATTGAAACCAGTATATGGTTAAACCAAGAGCTTTCACTAAGACAAGTCGAAGATACACATTGAGGTTCTCATAATAAAACAATATCAAGTTTGGTTTCTTTATTCGTATAGGTTCTAAAAGTCCTTGAATATGTTGAAAAGAAAGGTAAAAATAGATTTAGTCAGAGCCAAGCACATGGTGTTACTACATATTTCGAAACAATTAATTTTGTGTTTTATTTGCACTTGATGTTACACATTTTAGAGCTTACAAATTTGTTGTCTCAAGCTCTTCAAAGAAAAGATCAAGACATAGTTGAAGCGGTTGCATTGGTAGAGGTAACAAAGAAAAAGTTGCAAAAGTTTAGAGATGAGGTTTTGAATTTTTTTTTTTTGAGGAAGTATATTTTTTTGTGAAAAGTATGAAATTGAAAAAGTAGAGATGTCGAAAAATTATGCATGGAACCGAAGACAAAATACCGACATCAATAATCAACATCATTATAAAGTTGATATCTTCACAATGGTTCTTGATATGAAACTTCATGAGTTTTGTGATTGTTTTAGCGAGATAAGCATCGAATTGCTTATAAATATGGTGGCTTTGAGTCCTTGTTACTCTTTTTCGGAATTTGACGCATCAAAGTTTGTGAAATTGAGTATGTTATATCCAAAGAATTTTACGAAGGTGGAAATGAGGAAACTTGCACAACAACTTGATTTTTATTATGATGTTGTGAAAGAAGATGTTCATTCTAATTTGAATGTAAACATCGATCTTTCTAGAGTCATGATGGAAATAAGAGAACACATTTCATATTACTTGGTATATCAGCTAGTAAAATTGTCATTAGTTTTGTCCGTTGCAACTACAACAGTAGAAAATTGTTTTTCGGCTATGAAGCTTGAAGTCGCATTTGAGAAACTAGATCGTCGATATTTTTTGAATGATTCTTTGATTTGTGCAATTGAAAAAGAAGAATAGTGAAGCTTAAAAATGAAGTTGTAAGAAGTTTCCAAGATACGACAACTTGTAGAGGACAACTATAAACATATAATATGTATTTGAATACCTTTTTGTAATGTAACCTTATTACTCGTATTTAAATGTCTTGCCTTGACTTGAAAAAAAATTATTAGATATTTTTTGTGTCTCTCTAATCTATTTAAATCCTAGATCCGTCACTGTTCACAATATTATCCTTTTGATTATATATCTATAGTGTTTGATGTTTTTTTCTAGTATTAACACTTAAATGTTTTATTAGGTCTTGACATACTTCAAGTGATGTATTTAAGAGCCATCACTTCTTCCTTATGTGTGTTGGTTTTTTTTAGTAACGAGTTTTTGAACTCTTGATAGTAATTTGATTGGTTTTTATTGTTATTTTTTATTATTATTCTTATTTATTGTAATAAAGTCCCTTAAGTGTGTATTTGTGTATCTTTGTTTCTTGTGACAATATAAAGGTAGTATGATTATTTTTCATTATTCATCATAGTCAGTCAAATTT
Source organism: Lactuca sativa (assembly GCF_002870075.4). Lineage (NCBI taxonomy): Eukaryota > Viridiplantae > Streptophyta > Magnoliopsida > Asterales > Asteraceae > Lactuca > Lactuca sativa. The sequence goes on along the minus strand of NC_056630.2, from coordinate 198,161,016 downwards.
ACCCTAATAAATGAAAATGTTTTTGTCGTTTATCATTTCCTCAAGATTTATACCACATGTTATTATGTGAGAGTTTTAATTACTTAAATTTCGCATGTCATTATGTGGTATTTTCAAGTTTTTGTTAATAAAAAATTAACCAATTCCACTAATTAACATCACTATTATTATATATGAAAAATATTTATTATATTAAATGTGTAGATCAACACTATAATTAATTAAATATTTATTATTTAAGGTAAATATGTTTTTCTCCATAAGATGAATATAATAATAAATAGTTTGTTTTTTCTACCACTAAAAACATGTATTATGATTTTTTAGTTACATAATTAAAATAATGAAATATTATAAAACAATATTATCAAAATTAAGATATAATAGAATATATTTTGTTAAACTTTGAAATGAAATAAACACTAAAAATGTTTAATGTTTACACATTAATATAAAACTTTTTTTTTAATAAACATATATAATATACGGGTCTCACACCTAATATATCAGATCATATCCTCCTTAATAAATGAAGGGTTTTTTTGCCACATGTCAATCTCTCATTACTTTTGACACTTGTCATTTTGTAGTATTTTTGAAATAAATATTATCCATTTGTCAATTTTTAGTTGGTTTCAATTTTTAAAATTAAAGTCATATACTTATATATGTAAAGTATTGAATATCATATATATGATATTAAATTGCAATAAATACATTTCTTCATTTTCTTATTTTAAAGTTGTACATTAAAAAATATTTTTTGTTACACTTTAATGTTTAATATTTTTTAAATCAACTTGTATAATATACGGGTCTCATACCTAGTACTCTAATAATATCACACTTGTTTAATTTTTGTAAACAACCTATTTTGATCACTTACTGAGAAATTTTTGTACGTTCATTTTAATAACGCTTTAAAACTGATATCATTTATATATTTCTTTTGAACATCAGTTAGCTTTGATGTAATTCGTGAAATATTTGAAGGTAACAAATATAATCCTCCTTAATAAATGAAAGGTTTTTTTGCCACATGTCAATCTCTCGTTACTTTTGACACTTGTTATTTTATAGTATTTTTGAAATAAATATTATCCATTGTCAATTTTTAGTTGGTTTCAATTTTTAAAATTAAAGTCATATACTTATATATGTAAAGTATTGAATATCATATATATAATATTAAATTACAATAAATACATTTTTCATTTTCTTATTTTAAAATTGTACATTAAAAAATATTTTTTGTTACATTTTAATATTTAATATTTTTTTAAATCTACCCGTATAATATACGGATCTCATACCTAGTTTATTATATTTATCGTATGGCTTGTAGAATTGTTTTGGTTTAATATGGGCTTCTTTTATTCTTCAACTAAACTAGTGTTTTGGGTTTTGGTTCCCTCCTTTAAATCGTGGTCCTTTATTTCCATTCTTCAATCACAAATGCTATAAAATAAAATAAGCACAATTCTCAAAAAAAAAAAAACAAATAAAATATCCCCACCAACGCAATATGAACTATTTGAAGTACGATAAAACATGACATATATAAAATTATATAAAATGCATGATAACCTTCAACTAATACGATAAAGTAACGAAATAACATATGCAATGCAAGTAGATTTATACAAATTGGACGACACATAAAACAATTTTATATAAGTTGGATGACACATCAATCTGAGGTTATTTTTTCATTTGTTTGGAACTAAATAGAGAAAAAGATGTTAAATTATAAAATTGTGAATATTAATAAGGTTTTTATTAAATATAAAAATTTGCAAGTGGCGTGATCCCCCATGTGTAATGGAATCTTTGTTGGGGGACATACCTTCATATCACATGGACTTCTCATTGGGTTTCTTGTTTCCCCCAAACTCTTTTGTATTTCTATGATTTTATTTATAATAAATACATCACTTGTATTACCAAAAACAATCATAGCTTATGATTCATATGCCAATTATGACATCTTTTAATAAAAGAAAAAAATAAGTTACAGTTATATTAGACATAGCGTGAAATATTATTAATTGTAAAAATCAGAAGTAACCATAGGACAATAAAATTAAACAAAATTTTCTTAATTAAATGTTGTAGATGAAAAATATTGATCCAAATAATATTTAATAATAATTTTTTAAATTATCTTGTTTATAAAGAGTTAAAAAAAATCCAACATATTTTTATTTAGTTTTTTTTTAATTATTATATTATATTTTTAGTACATTAAAACTCGTATTTTCTGAAAATCTAATTTAAATTTTTTTAATCTCAGAAAAACTCAACCTATCTAACCACTAAAATAATTAATACGATTAAAACGTATATATTTTATGAAATTTTATAATCTAAAGGATTGTAACCAGCAAATCTTAAGATCCGCTTATCTAGCTTCAAAAAATATAATTGTTTTAACGTACTGAAAAAATAATACCACTTTTATAATATATATATATATATATATATATATATATATATATATATATATATATATATATTTTAAAATGCCTTTTATAAACTTTCTAGATATTTATATGTTTAGTTAATTAAGTTATGTCATGAATAAATGTCGAAGCCCTTTTTTGTAATTAAAATCAGGTAAAGGTTTGCTATGTGTACAGCCCAGCCCATGTGTAACACAAAGTCAAGTTCCATTAGATTTTACAGATGCGCCATTGCCCATTGGTCAGCTTGCATTGCATGAACCATCACTTTCTATTTTCAATTTTCAATACCTTTTTAAGTTTTTTTTTCTCTTAATTATTAATGCCATTTTTATTTCCATTTTATGAAAAAAGTACAAAGAGAACTCTAATAAAATACAAAACTACATGGTTTAGAAATAAATATATTGACTTGTTGGTGAAAGGACTTTTTAAATACTTTAGGAATTATTTCTGATTTTGGACAAAAGAAAGATATGACATACATCTTTATCTACTTTTACTTATATATATATATATATATATATATATATATATATATATATATATATATATATATATATATATATATATATATATATATATATTAAGAATAAAATATTAAGAAGAAACGAAGTACGAACTCCTTTGTTACCGACAACAGAAACCGAATATCTCTAAATTTTAAATTGCTATTTTAAAATTTTAATGTCTTTTTTTTTCATTTCTAATTCCAGTGAAAAAAAGTAGAAAGTTGGATTTCTCTTTGTTTGCCGGTCCCTTGACTTGTTCAATGAATCTCTCCATGACTCCATGAGTCCATTCGTGAAAAGAAAAAGAAAACGGTAATGACATTTTTGCCCCTATATCAGTAGATCTCTGTCTGCTAAATGCCAAGTGTTTCTCATGATTGATATGTCCAATATTGGAAATGTCTTAAATATTTTCACTCTATTGACCGCTTCCAGACCATTTCAACTTTACAATTTCATCTTGTTCCCTTAAATATTCATTCATGTCAATATTGCCCTTTAACTTTACAATAAGTTATAATTTGAACCTTTATTTAACCAATCAAATTAAGTAAATAACACCAATGCACACCCACTGACCGACATACAACACATCTCGATAGAATGAAAGGACAACAATCATCCAAATCCAATAAAATCATCGATCACTAAACCGAGTAGCTAGAAAAAAATGTTAAGTTTACAATATAAATCCCATATTTTCTATTTGTGAGATATGTACATGATATATTGAAGTATTCGACACATAGCGTTTGGAAGATTCTGGTTTCTAGTTTTTAAAAAAACGTTAGTAAAGCAGTTTAGAACGGGTTCGACGTACCGACAATGCCCCACGACAGACGGTTACACATCAATGGTTGATCATTATTTTCAATGTACCAAATAATCACACTACCACATTTTTATCCAATCACTAGTTTATAACCCGTGGGGACCATGATTATAAAATTTATTAAATTTTTATAATAAAAATTTATAATTATTAATCAATTATTTTAAATAAATTATTAATTAGGAGATATATCAAAATTTTCAAGTTATTATAAATTCAAATTTAACATATAATTAGAAAATATAAATTTAAATTTTGAAATAAGTTGTCTAATATATTTACATGACATATAACATAATATTAATGATGAGTTGTATTAGAGTGACACTTAGCAAATGGAGATTAAAACTATTCATTTATTAGAATAGGGATTCGCCACATATTCCATATAGAATTTTTTTTCATGTTTTTTTTGAGGTTTTTTTTACTAATTTTGTTTAGGATTTCTTTATATATAGGGAAAATATATTAACGTAATAATTCATTATCATTTGTTTTGATTTGATTTTATACATGATTTATCTCCTAATCGAATTAACGTTTTCTAGTCTTTAGAGCTTATGCTTTGCTTAAAGTTTTGAGATGAATCATGAAAAGAGATTAAGTTTTATTTGTTCATCATGTTCTTTATTTTTGCAAGACCGTTTGTTCATGTCATAATACAATCAAGTGGTATGTGGAGCTTTGTTATCAATGGTCGCATGCGGAAGACCATGTGTTTCTATCCGCCATCATTAAAAGTTGGCCAATGTAACGAAGATGTCGATAATCATGACCCATACGATAGACATATTGAATTCTTATTACACAAGATTTAAGAACTTATTCTCTCAATCACGACGATTTTTCGAGTCCTTCGGCGACAACATACCAAAACCTCCACATGTGACAAAATGAAAATAATTATAAATGCACATGTATCAAGTATGCAAGGATCTAATAACACTTAGAAACAACACAAGAGTGTTGTGGTAACTTTGGAAAAGAATTCCAAGAATGTGAAATTTGGTCTTTGATGTAAATATGAAAATCTACACACAAGTGTATGTATATGGTGTAAACTATCAAGACATAGAACGGCTAGGGTTTTATATTATTATCAAATAAGAAATACAAGATATAATGAAAGGAAAAGACATAATAAATAGACTAGCTAATTAGTATTTTCTAGCTAATGGTCTAGCATAAGACCCAATACAAAATAAAGTCCAAAATCTTATTATGCTAATACTCAAATATTTCATCATTAATACTCCAAAAAGACTTACAAGGGTTAACCTAGACTATTACATCAAAGATAATGCCTAGCCTGAAAATGCGGACGTTACAATTCTCTCCCCCTTAGGATGATTTCGTCCCCGGAATCACACATCAACAAACAAATGTGGATAGCGACTCAACATGTCACTCTCCGTTTCCCAAGTGAGATTTGGCCCATTCGAATGTTTCCAATGGACAAACACTAATTTGACCATCTTGTGTCGAAGCTTCTTAGTCTTTCGGTCAACAATTGTCTCTGGTTCTTTAATTAACCTCTTGTTTTCATCAATTCTCAATTTAGAAATTGGAATTATATCGGGAACTTCTCCCGTGAACTTCCTCAAATAACACACATGGAAAGTGTTATGAATACCATTTAGTTCTTCTGGTAGTTCTAGCTTGTAAGATTGGTTCCTAATCCTCTGAAGAACTTTAAACGGTCCAATAAACCTTGGACTCAACTTTCCCCTTTTACCAAATCTTATAACTCCCTTCCACGGTGAGACTTTAAGCAAAACCGAATCTCCAACTTCAAAAGTCATCGGCCTTCACTTCTTGTCAGCATAGCTCTTTTGACGATCCTGAGCTGCTAACATTCTTTCTCTAATTATTTTCAACTTTTCAGCGGTTTGATGGACCATCTCGGGACCCATAAACTGCTTTTCCCCAGCCTCAAGCCAACACGACGGCGTACGACACTTTTGTCCGTACAAAGTTTGATAAGGTGCCATCTTTATGCTCGAGTGGAAACTATTATTGTAGGAAAATTCTACCAAAGGTAAATGTTCATCCCAGTTACCTAGGAATTCCAGGGTACATGCTCTCAGCATATCTTCAAGTGTTTGTATTGTTCTTTCACTCTGACCATCAGTCTGCGGATGGTAAGATGTACATAAACATAACTTGGTACCCATTTCCTCTTGTAGACTTTTTTAAAACCTTGAGGTGAAACAACTATCACGATCCGATACAATCGTTAACAGAACACCGTGAAGCCTCACAATTTCCTTCACGTAAGAATTCGCAAGCTTTTCCATAGACCATTTCTCATTGGCTGCTATGAAATGAGCACTCTTAGTGAATTGATCAACGACCACCCAGATCATGTCGTGACCACTTTTTGTTCTGGGTAGTTTAGTGACAAAATCCATCGCAATGTCTTCCCATTTACCCATAGGCACAGGTAAAGGTTCTAAACTCCCATATGGTTTTTGATGTTATGTCTTGACTCTAGCACAAGTCACACACTCAGCCACATACTTTGCAACATCAAGCTTCATCGTCGGCCACCAGTAGTAGGGTTTCAGGTCCCTATACATTTTAGTGCTACCAGGATGAATCGAATACATGGTTTTGTGAGCTTCTTCCATCAGAAGATCTCTTATTCCTCCTGACTTAGGTACCCAAATACAATCTTGGAATACCTTCAGTCCATGACCGTTTGTACCAAACACCAACGTTTTGCACAAACGTTCCTCCTTTCAGTCATTTTTCTCAGAAGCTTCTTCTTGAGCTTTCTTTATACTCTCCACAATTGTCGAGACAACTTCTATTCTCAACGCTCTTGTCCTTTTTCTCTCAACATTGACTTTCCGACCGAGAGCATCATCAACAACATTAGCTTTACCGGGGTGGTAAAGTATCTCACAGTCGTAGTCCTTGAGTAACTCTAGCCAGCGTCGTTGCCTCATATTTAACTCTTTCTGATTAAATAGATATTGGAGACTCTTATGATCGGTGAAAAGTTTGCACTATGTGCCATAAAGGTAATGCCTCCATATTTTCAGAGCGAAAACTACCGCTGTCAGCTCCAATTCATGAGTCGGGTAATTCTTTTCATGCTCCTTCAACTATCGAGACGCATACGCTATCACCTTTTCTCTTTGGGTCAAAACACAACCCAATCCAACCCCAAACGCATCGCTATAAACAGCGAAGTCTTCAACTCCATCGGGTAGAGAAAGTATCGGTGCCTCGCATAGCTTCTTCTTTAGCTTCTCGAATGCTTCTTTATGCTTATCACTCCAAGCATAAGTAGCTCCTTTGTGGGTCAAAGCTGTTAATGGAGTAGCAATCGAAGAAAAGCCTTGGATAAACCTTCGGTAATATCCGGATAATCCTAAAAAGCTTCGAATCTCCGTGGGTCTTTTCGGTTGTTCCCACTTCATCACAGCTTCAATCTTTGCTGGATCAACCATTATCCCTTCTTGGTTGACCACATGACCCAAGAATTGGACTTCACGAATACAAAAATCACATTTGGAGAACTTTGCATACAACTTCTCCTTCTTCAAGACTTCTAACACTTCTCGCAAGTGTCTGCCATGCTCCTCTTGGCTTTTTGAGTAAATCAGAATGTCGTCTATGAACACTATCATGGATTTATCAAGGAACGGATTACAAACCCTATTCATTAAATCCATGAATGCTGCTGGAGCATTGGTTAGTCCAAACGACATAACCAAGAACTCGTAGTGTCCATATCTAGTTCTGAATGCACTCTTCTCGATATCTTGCTCTCTTACTTTTAGCTGATTATATCCTGACCTTAGATCGATCTTCGAGAAATAGCTCGAACCTTGCAATTGATCAAATAGGTCATCAATCCTCAGCAACGGATATCTATTCTTTATTGTTTCCTTGTTCAGCTCTCTGTAAGCGATACACATTCTCATACTTCCATCTTTCTTCTTCACGAATAACACCGGAGCTCCCCAGGGTGATGAAGTAGATCTAATGAAACCTTTGTCCAATAACTCCTGAAGTTGCGTCATCAGCTCCTTCATCTCCATCGGTGCTAATCGATAAGTTGCTTTTGCTATTGGCATGGTTGCCGGTAGCAAGTCTATTCTGAACTCCACTTATCTATCAGGTGGTAATCTAGGAAGATCTTCGGGAAATACTTTCGGATAATCACACACCACTGGAATAATTTGCATCACCTTCTTTTCCTTTTTAGCATCGATCACGAATGCTAAATATGATGTACATCCCTTGGTCAAACACTTTATGGCTTTCATTAGAGAAATGATTCTGGAATTTACTCTGCGTTTGTCCCCATACACCATAAACGAATCTTTCCCAGGCGGGTTTACTTTTACTATCTTCTTTCTGCACAATATCTCGGCGTCATTGGCGCTAAGCCAATCCATTCCCAGAACGACGTCGAAACCATTAAGTTTGATAGGCAATAATTCCTCGTGAAACTTTTTCCCATTAAGGTCGATTAAGATGTTTTTCATACGATGGCTAACAGGTACAAACTTGCCACTAGCAACTTCGACTAATAAAGCATTATCTAGTCTATCAATAGGCAAAGCTAGTTTCCTACCAAACTCATGCGAAATAAAGGAGTAGTTGGCTCCAGAATCAAACAAAATTTGAGCAGGTAATTCGTTTACGAGAAAAGTACCTGAAGCGACATCAGCTTCATCTTTAGCAGCCTCAAGTGTCATCTGGAAGGCTCTCGCCTTTGGCTTTGGTGGAATGTTGGGCTTAGCCGCCTCCTTCTTTTTCGGATAGTCTTTCAAAATGTGCCCTTCCTCATTACAGCCAAAGCACATCCTTTTGTTGGACGGAAACTCATTGGCAAAATGCCCAATTTTTCCACACTTGTAGCTGGTTACATCCTCACTACATTTCCCAAAGTGCTTTTTCTTGCACTTCTCACACCATTTCGCTTCGCCTCCTTTTCCTCCAAACTTTTTCGAATCAGACTTCGAAAATTTGCTTTTCTTATTGGAACCAGAGGTTCCTTCAAAATTTCTCTTCTCGCCAACTTCAACCTTGCTGGCGGTTCTTCCCTTGATCATGTCCTCAACAGACTTGGCAGCCCAAATAGCTGCTTCTAGAGTAGGTGCCTGACGAACTGGAACTGCGTACTCCCATGAAAGTCCCTTTGCGTACCGGTCAACCTTTGGCAGCTCATCTAGAACGATGCGCAAATCAAACTCCATTTTGTCGGTGAAAGCGTTAGTGTAATCGTCGACCGACATGCTGCCCTTTGTCAATGTCAGAAACTTGTTCTCCAACTCCAACAGATTTTGAGCCGAGCAGAACTTGCGCTTGAACTGCGCCAAGAACTCTGCCCATGACAATTGCAGTGGCTCATTAGGGCTTAAAGTCTTCCCTAGAGTGTTCTACCAACGAACGGCTCCTCCTCGGAACTGACGCACTGCAAAGGTAGTCTGCAACTTGCCTCTGCACCCACAAGTCATGAAGGCTAACTCCATTTCGGAGATCCAATCCATCACTCCGATCGGGTCTTCCTTTCCAGTGAAGGTCGATGGTTTGTAAGTCAAAAATTCCTTGTACTTGCATCCCATTCCATCATTCCTTCCATCCTGGTTGTTTTGCCTAACTATAGGTGGTTTGGCTTAACCAACAGACCCACTGAAGTTTCCACCTTCCGAGTGCCCTTCATTCACTTCGGGCTCTTCCACTTGAATTAACAGTTCTTCACGATTCTGTTGAATCAACCGCCTAGTTTCCTCCATTTGACGATCCAACATTGTTTGAATCATCATTTGTACACCAACCATTGTTATTGGCTCAGGTGCTGCAGGTACAACAGGTATTTGCTCAATCACTGGTGGTTGATTCCTGTTTTCATCAGCATTTCCAATTCCACTTCTTGTTCTCACCATTTTTGATCTATACACCAAATAAGGTGAAATTAGATCCTCATTCACGATAGATATTCAAATCATCCTTATCACTCCGAAACGTTTACATGCTAGTTCTAAATTCGTAGACGTACGCTTAGAATCCTACACACATAAGGTTTCCAGATCCGGTCGGCAACAGACTATAGATCCGAACAAATAATATCATATATGGCAAACATATAACATTTAGCACATAAAAGCATTTTAGGCAATTTTCCTAAAATAAACTAGTGCTCGTCTCTAAAACATAACAAACACACATCTCAAAATTTCACTTAGCATTTTAAGATTAAGTCTAGAAATCCTACAAATTCCTAGTTCGCTTAAACTAATGCTCTGATACCAACTGTGACATCCCCAAAATCACGGCCAGAAAAGACCGTTTTAATTTATGCTTTTAAAATGATTTCAGAGTAATCCTTTGATTAAAACAATTACGGAATTTGTTCCCAAAAACAAAACGTGATAAAATAATATTTACCAAAGCATTTCATAAAGAAATGTATTTTCATTATGTAATCAAAACTCAGGATGTCATGTTCCGATACAGACCATAAAGCATAAACGATAACATTACAAGTCATTCAACAAATATATACATATACAAACTTGTAAACAAAACAACTTGATGATTCATCCATCTTATGCCCTTGCGCCACTTCCTGTAATACAAATAAACTGAGTGGGTCAGACTTAGGAGCCTGGTGAGCATATAGGGTTTTCAACCCACAATAAATAATTATATTTAATTCCACCAACCAACAATAACCCAATTACCCATTCCCGTAATTCTCACTTTACGTCCCTAAAACAACTAACACAAAGGACCTAGTCTTAGAATATTTCATCGGGGTGACAACACATGCATTTGGGGGTTTCCCGGAAATATATGTCAAATAAGGCAACCATGAGGGGGATGGAGTACAGCGAATGAACACCTAAGTTCATTAACACCTACAGGTGGCGAACCTGATAGCGTTCCACAGGACTGTCTAGAAAAGTCTGTGGTCGTCATCTAAACTCTGCTAGATGACTGAATCAAAAACAACATCGAGGCCTCTCATCTGTTTATCACACATCAACTATCTACCCATATTCTACCCAACATATTAGTAGATAAAAAAAAAAATTTATACATAGTTTAAAACCAGTATAGCATGTTCAATCAATACATATTCCACATAACAGATGAGGCACATACACATAACACGTATTTCATAGAGAATAAATCAGATCTATGAGATAGAAGAAAGTGAATATACATTCACACATATAACAACAAAATATACACATAACACATATTTCGTACAAAATACTTCATAATTATGCGTTAGAAGAAAGTAACCACACACTCACTTGATCAGAAGATGATCAGACAGCACTACGGCTTGTAGAAGTACTATTCTTCGGTAGATCTAGAAGATCTTCACAAAAACCGGACTCCTCGCGGGCAGAGCTTCGGCTAGGGAATTGCACTTCTCAGGATATTCAGGGCCTCGGGACTTGCTTCGGGGCTCGGGAATGATACCGGGGCTTCAGGATAATTCTTGCACGAAAAACGATGCAAAAACGCGAGAGAAAGGGAAGAAATGAGCAAAGAACTCGGCTGCCCTCGACATCCTTTTATAGGGGGCTTGAAACCCAAATTACGTTGGGCGTACATCACATTACGTTGGGCGTAATGGGGATAAGATCGCTGACTCCCCCTGGATAATATCGGTATTTTTTATTTAAATTAAATACCGAAAATATTTAATAAACTTCAAAAATTCATATCTTCCTCATATGAACTCCGTTTTCGACGTTCTTTATATCCCTGCGTAGGTGAGACTACGCTCTACAACTTTCATTTAGACTCCGTCAGCTAATTTTGAATTTATTTTTAGTAGGCCGGGACAGGAAAACTCTGTTATAAATTCATAACTTCTTCATCCGACGTCCGTTTTCGCCTATCTTTTTATCGTTTCACTACTATTAACGAGATCTTCGATTCTCGTTTAGATTGTTTCGGCTAAAAACCTCTCGGTCTCAAATCGAGTATTCGGGCTGCATACTACTAAGTCAAAACTTAGAAAAATCATAACTTGCTCATACGAAGTTAGATGTGGGCGTTCTTTTTACGTCATTCAGCGTTGTCGGTTCTGCCGCGAAACTTCGACAGGTCATAACTTCTTCGTTATAACTCGGATTTCGGCATTCTTTATATCTTCGGAATCCTTGTTTCGACCACTACATCTTTATGCAAAGATATCAGGCTTATCTCATACTTTAATTTTGACGCTTATTTTATTCTTAAATAATTAAGAAAATAAACACATAATTCACATAATACTCAAATATTTCATCATTAATACTCCAAAAAGAGTCACAAGGGTTAACCTAGACTATTACATCAAAGATAATGCCTAGCCTGGAAACGCGGGCGTTACAAAACACAAGACTAACATAACCCTAATAGACTTGATCTTGGCCACTGGTGAGAAGGTCTCATCATAGTCAACCCTTGAGGTTTGAGTAAAGCCCTTTGCAACTAGTCGTGCCTTGAACGTATGCACCTTTCCATCCATTTCAGTCTTCTTCTTGAAGATCCATTTACACCCAACTATCTTATGACCTGGTACACTGTCAACCAAGTTCCAAACCTGATTGTCATAAATGGACTGGATCTCACTGTCCATTGCCTCTTTCCATTTAGCAGACTCAGGGCCCGCCATGGCTTCCTTGTCGTTAGCAGGTTCATCCAAATTTATCAGTGTACTATACAGATAAACATATCACCTTCTATAGTTATATGGAAACCATACAACACAGGCGGAATGCTAACCCTACTAGAACGCCTAAGAGGTGATGACTGGTCAATTGTCTCAACGGGAATTTCTTCCTCGGGTTGAGTGCCAGTGCTAGAGGTTCCTTCATCGCTTGACTCTCGAATTTCTTCAAGATCAATTATGCTCCCACTGTCCTCTTCGAATATAAGTTCCCTCTCGCAGAAAACTCCCCTTTGTGCTACGAAGACCACGTTCTCACTAGGTCTGTAGAACAAGTATCCAAAGGAATTCTATGGGTAGCCGATGAAAATACACCGCTCACTTCGATGTTCAATCTTGTCGTGAGTCTCTCGTCTAACGAAAGCTTCACAACCCTAAATCATGATACGTGCCAACGAGGGAACATTCTCTGTCCACATCTCATGAGGTGTTTTGACAACCTTCTTTATCGGGACTAGATTAAGGATATGGGCGGCACTCTCTAAGGCATACCCCTAGAATGATATCAGAATCGAAGCTTGACTCATCATGGAACGAACCATGTCTAACAAGGTTCGATTACGCCTCTTAGCCACACCATTAAGATGTGGCGTCCTAGGAGGTGTCAATTATGAAACAATTCCACATTCCTTGAGGTAATTGTGGAGCTCAAAATAAGATACTCACCACCCCTATCGCATATGGGCATCTTGATCTTCATGCCCAATTGATTCTCGACTTCATGTTTAATCTCTTTGAACTTTTCAAAGGTTTCTAACTTATGCTTGATTAAGTAGATATATCCATATCTGCTATAATCATCAATAAAAGTCACATAAAATCAATTTTCATTGTGGATCTGAAGGGCCCACACACATTGGTGTGTATGAGATCCAACAATCCCTCACCTCTTTCACAAGTACCAGTGAAAGGTGATTTAGTAATCTTTCCAAGAAAACAAGAATCTCATGTATCATCCGACCTAAGGTCAAATGATTCCAACAGTCCATCCTTTTAGAGTTGGGCAATGCGCTTCTTGTTGACATGTCCAAGACGACAATGTCACAAGCATGCTTTATCTAAACCATTAGATGAATCAATGAGCAACACACTATTTCCTAAATTGTCTACAACCATCACAGTTTCATATACACCATCACAAGGTAATGCTTCAAAATAAAATAAACCATTATAAGAAGCATTAATAGAACCAATTTCATTATTAAATGAAAATCTAAAGCCCTGTTTGTACAAACCATGAAAAGAAATAATATTCTTTGTCATTTCTGACAAGTAACAACAATTATTCATGTTTAAACATAATCCACTACTAAGCTTTTAAGAATAAACATCGATCTTGGTAACAGGTGACGATCACCTATTTTCCTTTATCAGGTTCATCTTCCTAAGCTCCACATTCTTACTTTCTCTTAGTCCCTGCAAGTCAGAGCAAATGGAAAACCACATCCTGTATTAAGGACCCAAGAATTAGAATGCAATGAATTTTTAGACAAAATAGTGTAAATACCTAGCGAGGAAGGCTTGATCTTGCCATCCTTAATGTCCTGCAGGTACTTAGGGCAGCTTCTCTTCCAATGCCCCTTGTCTTGGCAGTAATAAGAGATTGCATCTTTTGGATCTGAGGTAGGGGAGCATAACCAAATTTTTCTTTGGATCCACTAAAAGAAGATCCATCATGAGACTTTCCCTTCCAGCTTTGCTTAAAGAGAGCTTTCCTCTTTTTCCCCTTTCCTTGTCCAATAGCTAGGACTGGAGCAGCATCAGGAGTAGGAGTGGATTCAATACTTTTCCCTTTTAATCCACTTTCAACAGTTCTTAGCAGGCCTTGAAGTTTGCTCAGTGTGACTTCCTCATTGCTCATATGATAAGTCAATTTGAACTGATCATAGCGATGAGGCAAAGAGTGTAGGACTATGTCAATAGCCAACTCTTCATCAAAGTTCACATTTAACTTCAAGAGGCGATCCGCATAGTGTTGCATCCTTTGCAGGTGGGCCGTGATGGACTCTCCATCTTTCATCTTGGTGGTGATGAATGACCTGGCTATTTCATACTTCTCTTGACGCGCTCTTTGATGGTACCTCTCCATCAATTCCTTGCACATCTCGTTAGGCCAATAGTCCTCATACAACCGTTGTAGCTCAGGAGTCATAGTTGCTACCATAATGCAAGACACTTTAGTAGCATCCTTGCAATGAGCCCTATACTCAGCTATTTCTATGGGAGTTGCTTTGATTTCATCTATCTCATTCAACTCCTTGTCAAGGACGTATTCCTTGTCCTCGTAACACAAGGTCATTCGGATGTTTCAGATCCAATCATTGAAAGTGGAACCATCGAATGTTATCCTCACGCAAATGTTCAAGAGTGAGAAGGAGTTAGCAGAGTTGTTGGAGGAACCGAAAGCGTTGTTGTAAGTTGACATCTGCAAAAGAAGAAGGACGAGATTTGATTAGATAAGGAATCCTTAATATAACACCCAAAATGAAATATTAAGGCTAGGACCCAACACAATAATTCACAATTCGGAAGAGGGATGTCGTAATCCAATTGTAAATTATTTTAAGGTAGGTAAATGACGATTTACCAATTCCACCATGAAAAACGAAATTTGAAAATCGAAAAATCAGGCAGCTGATGAGTCAACTCGTCAAGTCAGTCCATGGACTCGTCAAGTTCCTCAATGAACTCGTTGAGTTCAGCAGACAAGTTGTGAATTCTGTTTGCTTTAGCTTTGGACAATTCACAAAAGCATCAAATTCTATTGAAAAGCATCCTATTCTCTGATACCACTGATGGGTTTTGAGCATAACAACATCATATGTGTGCATACAACCCTAATTGCTTTGGATCTAAGTTTTTCACTAATTGAACATGCAAAAGAAATTCCAAAGCAATAACCCTAGATCTAGTATATATAATTTGAAATTCACATTTGAAAAGGGTTATGAAAATTACCTTGCTTGCTATATAGTAATAACAAGGATTCCTAGCTTGATCTTGACCTTTTAAAGCTTTAGTGCCCCAAATGTTATACCTCCAATGGCTCACAAACACTTGTAGAAAGAGGATGAGAAGGATAGATGAGGGATAATGAAAAATTTCGGCTAGGGTTTCTTCAATGAAGTAGTGGCCGAAATTGGTGAAGGGTTCCTTAAATAGCTGAAGCTGCTAGGGTTTTCAGGTGGAAACCCTAATATCTTGCTTAGGCCATAAGCAGTCCATGGAATTCCCCTTCAAGAGGCCTTAGACGAATTCTATTGGGTCTCCCTATAGATTTCGTCCACTCCATCCAAAAGGAGTCCAGCAGCCCGGTTTTGCAACTATCAATGATTTGCAAAGCAGTCCCCATTCTTTTAATCAGTTCCTTTAATCCCCAAATTTATTCCAAATTAATTTCTGATTAAATATTAATTAAATAATACGATTTCTAATTAATATATTATTCTCATAATATATTAATAAATTATTTATTAACCTCTCTCTCCATAAATCATCCTGTCAAGTTGCTAAAGTGAAGGCAACCCAAAAGGACCATGCTACTATCAAATCAAGTCCGTACCAATTATAGTTATGGGCTTAGACACCTAATCCAACATCAAAGTCTTCAAAGGTTGTTATGCTTTCCCTTCTATGGTTTTTTTAATCTTTCTAACTCTTGCAAAATGATTCTTGGTGGGTAAAATAGTTTTAGTTTTATTCAACAATTTTAAAGCTTCTGTTATCAATTTTACCGGTTGTGAAACTGGATTTTTAAATTTAACCCTAACACACAATACAAAGAACAGCTCCCCAATGAGCAATAATTAGGGGAGTGACAAACTGGCTAACCACATGAATTGCATGAGCGATATCCGGTTTAGTGATAGTCAGGTAAACCAAACTCCCTACAATGGTATGATAAAGGCTTGGATCTGATAAGGGGACACCATCAGTTGGAGATTACTTTGCATTACTCTTTATAGGCGTATTAACTATTCGATTATCTGTGAGTCGTGCGTGTTCAAACAGATCTGAAATATACTTTGTTTGACATAAGACATAACCCTTTGGAGACTACGCGACTTCAATCCCCAAGATATAACGTAGCAAACCTAAGTCTTTCATAACAAAACTGTGAGCCAAATCACACTTTAAAGACTCTATACCATCATGATCATCACCAGTAATATTCATGTCATCGACATATAAGGAAATAATAATCTGACTTGCACTCGTACATCGAACAAATAGAGCTGAATCGTGGTTACTTGGTTGAAAACCAAGAGAAGTAATCATTGTAAAAAAATTCAAACCAAGTACGATGGTATTTTTTAGGCTATATAGTGCCTTTCTAAGTCGAAAAACTTCACATGGTTGGTGAGCAATCCTAGGGAGGGGTGGGGAGGAGGAGGAGGAGACATATATACTTCCTCATGAAGATCACCATTCAAGAACGCATTCTTGACATCGATCTGATAAATCTTCCATTGGCGAATAAAAGAAACTGAAATCAATGTGCAAACAATCGTCATTTTTGCTATAGGAGCAAAATTCTCTTCATAATCAATACCATAATTTTGTGTGTACCCTTTCCCAACAAGTATGGCTTTATAATGCACGACAGATCTATCAGAATTTTTTTTGATTTTATATACCGAACGACAACCAATTGTGTGCTTTATGGGTGGAAGCGGAACCAGATCCCATGTATGAGTCTGATAAAGAGCTGCAAGTTCCTCAACCGTAGCGGTCTGCCAAAGAGGATCAGAAACAACTTCTTTGTAGGATGTTGGCTCGGAGAAACGATGTACATTAGCAATAAAGGAAGCAAACACTGGTGAGTAAGAGTAATAGACAATTTTAGGAAGCTTTATAGACTTCTTGTTACGATAAGGCCTTGATAGTGAGGGATCTTGATGATCTGCAGGCAGGGGATCAACAACAGGTGGTGGATCAGCAGTAGATGGTGGATCAATGGCAGGTGGTGGATCATCAATGTCAATGATAAACAGATCAATAGTATGAAGCTCCTCTTGGGTTGCATCCTATGATTGAACAGGAATGCTATAGAATGGAATGTGCTCCAAAAGGGTGACAGTACGAGAGACATGCAATTTTTGATTTGATGGATCATAACACCGATAAACTTTCTGACCAATAATGTATCCCAAATATACACAAAGATATGATTTTAAAGACAACTTACTCTCTCTACATGAGGCTTCAAGACAAAACAAGTACACCCAAACACTCGTAATGAAGAATAATCTTGAAGTTCCCTAAACAAAATTTCATAAGGAGACTTCCCCAAAGTATACGCAGTAGGAATGCGATTAATAATGTAAGTGGTGGTATGAACAGCTTCTTCGCTAAACATATTGGGAACATGAGCAGAAAGTAGCAAGAATCTTGTAGTTTCTAGGATATGTCGATGTTTTCTTTTTGCAACACCATTCTGTTGAGGGGTGTCTGTACAAGATGACCAATGTATAGTACCATCAGAAGCCAATAGTTGTTTAAAATCATTGGAGGTAAACTCCCCTCCTAAATCACGCCAAAAACATTTTATGATAGTAAAGTGTTGAGTCTCGGCAAGAGCTCTGAAGTCACTATATATGGTGAAAAAATCTGACATGCACTTCATAAAATAAACCCACATATAACAAGTGTAATCATTAATGAACGAAACATAATAGTTAGCTCCCGATTTTGGGGTGATCGGAGATGGACCCCACACATCAAAATGCACGATATCAAAGAGAGAAACATAACGGGTATCACTTTTATTAAAAGCTAAAGCAAAAATAATTTCCCAGTTTACAACCATAACAATAAAAAATATCATCAGTTTTCAAAGAACCTAACACACTAGTGGAAACCAAAAACTGTAGACGATGACACATGTCACAAACGAGAATGCCAAAGATAAAAAAATAGATGACGGAGGGTTTAAACGAAAAGACGACAAATCGACACTAGATGCAGCAACATGTAGCTGCTCCAAAACATAAAGATACCCAAGTTTACGACTTATCCCAACCACCTTCCGAGACCGAATGTCCTGTACACATCAGAATGAATCAGAAAAGAAGACCCAACAACTAGACTTACAAAACCGACTAACCGATGCAAGATTCAAAGCAAGTGTGGGAATGTAATACATATTTGTTATATATATATATATATATATATATATATATATATATATATATATATATAAAGAGTGACAATAGAACTAACACCCTCTACTGATATAGGTGTAGCACTAGCAGACATAACAGAGACAGGTGTAGGAAATGATAACAAAGAAAAAGATGACAAATATGGTGACATGTGATAAGATGCACCGGAATCCAATATCCACAAGGATGAAACAATACCCGAAGTGTTGGATGAAGATAAAACCTGAATGAGACATGGAACCTGACATGGCAGTTGGATTGGCAGTAATGAACTATCTGAACTGCTCAAAATTTTGGGGATCCAAGGCTGATGGTGGTGTAAAATCTATTTCATTCTCAAGTGAAGGTGCAACAGCAACGTACTGTGGTGGCCTAAAAGACGGAAACAAGGGATGTGACTAAGATTGTCTAGAAGACTTGTTCTGTTATGAAGGCTGAGACTGTGCAGGTGATCTCATTTGTTTTTGCTGCTGGTTTCCCTTGCTTGTCAACAAAGGACAATTTTCCTTCCAATGGTTCTTCTTCTAACAAAAATCACACTCATCAAATGTGTCACACCCCAAAACCAAGAACGGCGGAAACGTTCTGGGGCGGAGGACGTCATGTACAGTATCACAACACAGTAAATGTAAATAAGCAAACAACATCATCCATTGCATTAAATATATAATTTTAATACAAGCGTGTTCTGTACAATTATAGACACCAAAATAATGTAAATCAAAATAATAAGATGAGTCTTGAATACGCTCCATCTTCTCAAAAGCTGGCCTCGGTACCTGTCTACTGATGACCTGAGAATACAAGTTATTTTGAAAGAGTTTATCAGCATTAAGTTGGTGAGTTCATAAGTATTTTAGTGTCAATGTTTGTTGTCAAAAATATTTGAACCTGTCTCAATGTATAAGTTTGTAAAAATGTAAGTAAGTGTTTGAAAGTGTTTGTAAAAGTTTGAATCTCTCAGAAAAACCTATATTTTCTATTAAAGTAACCTTCTACCAAGGCTTAACTGTTTTGTATGCTCATTTGTTGTAAAAGTGTGTAATTTCCCAAGTGTAACTATCATTTAACAAAATATAGTTTGTACATTAATGTTTAAGTGAGGTTATCACTAAAATATGTAATGGGTAAATCATTGTAGTACTGTAGTTTTGTATTATAGGAACTACTGCTGTACTAACTACCTTAAACCGGATTTATATTAAGGTATAATGTGATAAATTTCACCATGCTATCGACTGGTAACAACGACATAATGAATGGTCGTAATAACGGAATGACGTTTAGCACCCGCAGACCTGCAGGTCCGGCTGTAGCTAGCAGCAAGGTGTAGGATAGTCAATCCAGTATAGATCTATACTCAAACTCACGCTCTCCCTTCAAGAGAATTCTGGCTATAACTCAGGCCATGACATTTAAGGCATGCTCCGACACAGTGGATCACAATTGTTAACGTGTTCATGTATATGTAATGTTTCTCGTTCTAGTATAGTTGTATATGTTCTGTTTCTAGTATAGTTGTATATGTTCTCCTTCTAGTATAGTTGTATATGCTCTATTTCTAGTATAGTTGTATATGTTCTGTTTCTAGTATAGTTGTATATGTTCTTGTGTTACCCCGATGGTAACTAACTATTGATGTACTAATAAGTATGAATATGGAAGTACTTTTATGTCTATACATGTATATATGATATATAACTAATATTGAAACGACCCTCGGATGGTCACCCGAAATCCCACCAGACCACATCCAAATCGAGGAAAAGGAAATAGAGCGGATGGCCTTCCTAAGCCCTTTAAACATTACTTATATATCTATACATATATGGGCATGCAATTTTATAAGGAATAAACTAAAGTTTAATAAAAGCATTTGGTAAGTAAAAGAGTTTGTAAAACAATTTGAAGTGAAACAATTTGATAAACAGTTTGAACAGTAAATAAATCATTGATTTTCTAGTTATTAATCACATGTGATTAATGCAATCACATGTGATTGATGCAATAACTATAAGTATTTAACTTGTATCCCCCCCCCATAAAGTATTTAAAACATTTAAAAGCATTTCAAAGGTTGATTAAAGGGCTATGAACTCACTTGTGGTGAGTAGATTGGATTGATGTATCGGGTACCGTGCTAGGTGGCAAACGGAGACTTGTTCACACGCACGAGCCTAGTTATCATATAATGAGCATATATATAACTAATTAGCCAAATAATAACTTAATAAAATAAGTTAGGACACTTAGGAACATGAAAAACACTTTGCATAAGTGTTAAAGGTCCTAATGGTTGCATCTAAGTTGCTACGGGACAAGGCAAAAGGGTTTGAAGCTTCAAAAGACCTTGTATAAGAGTTCACCACCCAACAAACCCCACCTTTGGAGTTTACGGTCATAAACCCTTGAGTTTACGGCCATGAACTCCACACTTGGTGGTTTTGGGTGTTTTAAGGTGCTATCTAAATCCTAGAATAAGCCTAGTACTTGTGGAATAATTCTTGAAGTAGTTTAAGGCCCTAGAATGCTCCATAGAGGAGTTTACGGCCTCAAGACCATATCCCCTAGAGTTTACGGCCGTAAACTCCTATGGGGTATTGGTTTTAATTCTTTTAAGTCACTTGCACATGTAGGATAGCTTCTATGTTTTTGCTTAAGGCTAAAGGGGACATTAGGCACACATTTGTGCCTTTACTTGGAGTTTACGGCCCAAGAGATGTTCCTTGGCCGTAAACCCCCTTTAAGGGATGATTTTGATGTCATTTTCTCCCCATTCAAGTTACAAGTATCAAAGGGTAATTGTCTTAAAGCCTTAGGGGTGTTTAGGGCACTCTTAGCCCTTGAAAAAGGGGTTTACGGCCCAAGAGCATATCCTTGGCCGTAAACTCCTATAACTTGTGGTTCTTAATTGATTTCTAGCCTCTAATGTTCATACATTAAGTCCTTAATTAGTTGCTTAACATGGAAATGAGACTAGGTAGCTTTTAGGCCTTGTTTTGGAGTTTACACCCCAAGAACGTTCTTGGGCCGTAAGCTCCCGGATCTTGTACTTTAGACATGTAATCTATGTTATAAAGCATAAAACAAGTAATAAAACACATCTAGGAAAGTAGACTCACAATCTGGGATGAAAACCTGAAGATCCGTCAGAGAGAAAATGGCTTTTCTCTAGTTGGAATTGTGAATAATGATTTAATTAAATTCAGAAATCTATTTATAGTCCTGAAATATTTTGACAGAAAATATTTTTATTCCGGAAGTTGGACTATAACATTAAGAAACTTGGAATGTTCAAATTTCACAAACCCAGGAGTATCCACTCTCCTGATATCTCCTTAAACGTAAACCCTAATGTATGCAAACTTATACGGAAAAGTCTGAAACTCACTGAAACTGGACTAGCTTCTATTGAATAGATAATGTTCGTACAAATGGAAATTTCGGGTTGTCACATTATCCCCCCGTTAGAAGGAATTTTGTCCCGAAATTAGAATTTAATCAAATACGAAGTTACAACAATTAAGCGAAAAGATGAGGGTATTTCAGCTTCATCTGATCCTCGCGTTCCCAAGTGAATTCCGATCCTCGCTTGGCGTTCCAGCGAACCTTCATGATAGGGTTACGACTTTGCTTCGTCTGCTTGACCTCACGGTCCATGATCTCCACTGGTTCTTCCACGAAGTTGAGGCTCTCGTTGATCTCGATCTCGTCGAGTGGGATTACAAGAGTCTTGTCGGACAGACACTTTTTCAAGTTAGATACGTGGAATGTAGAATGTACGTTACGAAGTGCGTCGGGTAGATCGAGTTTGTAAGCTACGGGGCCGACTCTTGCAAGAATCTCGAAAGGCCCTATGTACCTCGGGTTAAGCTTCCCACGCTTGTTGAAGCGTATCAAGCCTTTCCAGGGTGAGACTTTGAGAAGGACTCGGTCTCCCACCTGGAATTCCAAAGGTTTTCTTCGTTTATCAGCGTAGCTCTTCTGTCGGTCTCTAGAGGCTTTCAATCGTTCACGGATCTGAACGATTTTCTCTGTTGTTTCCCGAATGATTTCCGGACCGGTGAGAGTACTGTCGGAAGCTTGCCCCCTTGCTAATTGGGTATCACCCACCTCAGCCCAGCACAGAGGGGATCTGCACTTTCGGCCGTAGAAAGCTTCAAATGGAGCAGCCTTGATGCTCGTGTGATAAATGTTATTATAGGAAAACTCGACAAGGGGTAAATGAGTATCTTATGCTTTCCCAAAATCAATCACACAGGCTCGCAACATATCTTCCGGTGTTTGGATGGTCCTATCACTCTGTCCGTCGGTCTGTGGATGGTAGGCTGTGCTCATGTCCAGCCTTGTTCCTAGGGAATGTTGTAGTGATTGCCAGAATCTTGAGGTGAACCTACTATCTCTATCGGAGATAATGGACATAGGTACACCATGTAGCCGTACGATTTCCCTAATGTATGTTCTCGTAAGTTTCTCCATCTTGTCAGTTTCTCTGATAGGCAGGAAGTGTGCAGACTTGGTCAACCTATCGACGATGACCCATTTGGTGTCAAGTCCACCCGTTGTCTTGGGTAACTTGGTTATGAAATCCATAGTGATCCGCTCCCACTTCTATTCTGAAATCTCTGGTTGTTGCAGTAAACCAGAGGGTTTCTGGTACTCGACCTTAACCTTTGCGCAAGTAAGGCATTTACTTACGAAGGTAGCAATCTCTGCTTTCATATTAGGCCACCAGTATAGCTTTTTAAGATCCAGATACATCTTATCTGAACCTGGGTGGACGGAATACCGAGTGTTGTGCGCCTCGGTCATGACCAAGTCTTGGAAACCACCGTGCTTCGGTGTCCAAATCCGGTTCATGAAATATAAGGCTCCGTCACCCTTTGCTTCTAAATTCTTGTCCATTCCTCTAAGGGATTCACTCATCACATTTTCAGGTTTCATGGCTTCAAGTTGGGCCTCCTGAATTTGCTTAGACAAGTGTGAATGGATGGTTATTGACAATGATTTGACTTTGTGACCAGAATATTCTTTCCGACTCAGGGCGTCTGCTACTACGTTGGCTTTACCCGGATGATAACGAATATCACATTCGTAGTCACTGAGTAGCTCGACCCACCGTGGTTGTCTCATGTTGAGCTCCTTCTGATCGAAAATGTGTTGTAAACTCTTGTGGTCGGTAAAGATAGTGCTTTTCGTTCCATACAAGTAATGTCTCCAGATCTTCAGAGCAAACACCACTGCTCCTAGTTCAAGATCGTGGGTCGTGTAGTTAACCTCGTGTGTCTTCAACTGTCTCGAGGCGTAGGCGATGACCTTACCTCGCTGCATCAGAACACACCCGAGCCCTTGATTTGATGCATCACAATAGACTACGAAGTCTTCTATTCCTTTGGGAAGGGATAGTATTGGCGCGGTGCACAAGGCTCTCTTGAGCGTTTGGAACGCTCTCTCTTGTTTC
Source organism: Lactuca sativa (assembly GCF_002870075.4). Taxonomy (NCBI): domain Eukaryota; kingdom Viridiplantae; phylum Streptophyta; class Magnoliopsida; order Asterales; family Asteraceae; genus Lactuca; species Lactuca sativa. Next base: position 198,136,890 of record NC_056630.2, on the reverse strand, counting down.
TCTTCCCAGTCAAAGGCAACGCCTTTCTGGGTCAGGGTTGTAAGAGGTTTCGCTATTCGAGAGAAGTTCTGAATAAATCTGCGGTAGTAGCTTACAAGACCTAGAACTTGACGAATTTATGTCGGTGTCTTGGGTGCTGACCAGTTCTCAATGGCTTTAATTTTGGATGGGTCCAGCTGGATTCCCTCTTCGCTTACCACGTGTCCTAAGAATTCGACTCTTCGGATCCAAAATTCACATTTCGAGAACTTCGCATAAAGTTTCTCCTTTCGTAAAGTTCCTAGAACTTGTCGCAGATGATCGCCATGTTCTCCCTTACTTCGGGTGTAGATCAGGATGTCGTCAATAAAAACGATGACGAACTGATCCAAGTAAGGTCGGCATGCTCTATTCATCAGATCCATGAAGACTGTGGGCGCATTGGTCAATTCGAATGGCATCACCACGAACTCGTAGTGTCCGTAACGAGTTCGGAAGGCTGTCTTCGGCACATCCTCCTCGAGCACTCGTAACTGGTGATATCCGGATCTCAGATCAATCTTGGAAAAATAGTTCGCCCCTTGCAGTTGGTCGAATAGATCATCTATGCGAGGCAGAGGGTAACGATTTTTGACCGTTAGTTTGTTGAGTTCTCTGTAGTCGATACACATACGGAATGATCCGTCTTTCTTCTTAACAAACAAGACCGGTGCTCCCCAAGGTGAGAAACTTGGTCTTATAAAGCCCTTGCTGAGCAGTTCGTTAAGTTGACCAGAGAGTTCCTGCATCCCAGCTGGTGCTAAACGGTAGGGCGACTTGGCTACTGGAGTAGCTCCTGGGACTAAGTCGATTCTGAACTCGACCTGTCGTTGCGGAGGTAATCCAGGTAGTTCTTCTGGGAAAATGTCGGGAAAGTCGCTCACTACTGGGATGTTCTTTAGTTCTTTCGTTTCGAGGCTTGTGTCGACGACGTGAGCAAGGAATGCGTGGTATTCTTTACGCAGATATTTCTGTGCTTGAATACTTGATATAATGCGAAGACTCGCACTAGGTTTGTCGCCGTAGACTATAAGAGTTTCGTTAGACGGGAAGTTTATGTTGGGTTTTGAGCATTCTAACACTCCTAAGTGTACATGCAACCCTAAATACCTTGGATCTATGTTTTCTCTATTATACATGCAAATAAGAATTTCCAAGGTATAATCCTAATCTAGCATACAAAAACAATGAGAGTAACAAGATAGAATACATACCTCTTAATGTAGAAAGTCTTCATGAAGCTTGAGTGCCTAGCCCCAATAGTGTGGAAGCCTCAAATGGAATCACAATACACCAAAACACTTAGAATAACTTGAGAGAATTCTACACTCATGAAATCGGCTAGCCCTTTTACACCACACACTAGTGGCCGATTTTGGTCAAGAATAAGATGCTTATATAGTTAGGGTTACAACATGTAAACCCTAATTGACATGGCCTTTCATTTCCATGATCCATGGGTACAAATACACCATGGAGCATCCATGGACCATCCTATGGGTTTTAGCCCAACTTGATTATCCATGGAGCATTAGCCCACTATACAAGTATGGATGATTTACAAAATCAATCCATATATTTAATTAGTCTTCTTTTGATCACTTAATTAATCCTAGATTAATTCTTGATCAATACTAATTAGATAATTTTATTATTCTTATTATTAATATACTAGGACTTATAATATATTAATAACCATAAGTGTCTTATTTCTCTCATTATAGTGTATCCAAGTGCATGATGCTATGCAACCCAAATGGACCATGCCGGGTCGGGTCAAGTCTTACCAATTATAGTTATGGACTTAGACATTAATCCAACAGTCTCCCACTTGGATAAGTCTAAAACTATTATTGCGTATGACTTCAGGAACCAAAGGGCAATCGTAGCTCTCAAAAGCTTCTGTCGAACTCTGACCTTGTAGATGAACTCTAACCTTTGTCAATGACTTGTCCATTAGATAAGGGATCATATATTCCTCCATTCTAGATATCGTATGGACTGAGACATGGATTATAATCATTCTCTCTGTCCATTTGTTGTTTCCCGATTTCCGATTTATGACGACTGACTAATTGAACAAATCAAATCAGTCCTGGCCCGGCCGAGCACTTCCATTTGTCATCATCAAATCATCGAGGGGCCCACAGATATCGCTTTTATCCCGAAGGTAAAAGGAACGGATAAACTTCGACTCATATGGCTTGTTCTACTACTTGTTGAATCATACACAAAGGCACGTTTTATAGCACCGAGTTACCAAATGCGTTTTCGTGCAATCAATGTACTATCAACTCATAGTAACAACTCATATCTCTAGGTTTGAAGAATATAAGATATTATCGTCTCATGATCACTCGTGATAAAATCCATGAAGTGATTCCAATGAGCGCGGGTTGAATCCAATACTCAGAACTTATGAGCACTCATGAGTGTTGTAGCCCTTTTTCCAACACCTTAGACCTCTACAAGCCAACCCATGACAGTCTTAATTCATATCTACTTCCAACATATGACCGACTGTGGATGGTTTGAATAACTTAGTCATTCCTGAAGAATAACCTAGTTTATTCGGGAAGTCAAAACATGCAAAGTGAAACACAATAATAATTGAATCCAATATGGTATCAAAACCTATGAACATAAATAAAACACCTTTTATTTATCACCATATGATTACACATTATTCATTGTATACTGTTTCAGCTATCAACTTTATTCTTGAATTTAAAACAATAGTTGTCCCATGCTCCAAGCATGTACACTATGTTTTCTTAAACACTAGTCATGCCATACACCAAGTATGCATACTATGTTTTTCTATGATCTTTACTTTGAGAACTAGATCAATTGAACATAACTTCAATGATTCTCTTTTCACACTCCCAAATCTTTACTGCAAATGCAAGAATTCTAAAATTATGCCATTTACTGAAATCTGTTAGATTCTAAACTTATATGCATTGATCCTCTTGTAATGATTATGCACAAAGTCATAAAGACTTGACAACAAATATTACAGAGCATTCCAAAGGAGATCAACTCCTTGGAAACATCCTTCTTGCATTAAGTTTCCTTAATCTTACACAGATTGAAATTTCTAACTTTGAAACATTTCCAGATTCCATTTTGACTATCACTTCTGAACAAGAGTTGCCTCCTTACAGATTATGTCAATATGGTCCTTCCAGAATTATCACTATACTTCCAACTGTCCTTGAGCAACCAATCTTTGGTAAACCTTAGATTGTCCTCGACAATTGTTTAATCCTTTTAGTCATATCCAGTTCTAAACCTTTTCCCTTCTTAATGCCCCAGGCATTTGGAAAATTTTAGAAAGGGTGAATATAGCACATGTAATCGATCCTATATCCGAAGCATATGGGACACAATTCATGATGTCTCACATAAAGACTAAACCAGTCTTTTGCCATAATATTTCCATTTCTATTTGCCAAGTTCTCATAATTCAGATTATGAAAAGGGATGTTGTAATCATAATCGAATTTTAGAACGCAAATAATGGACCCATATACAGAATTTCCTTATGTTGAGCCATTCCAACATGAAATTCATATATATATCCTTGACTAAATGATTAAAACCTCACGATCTAAGCTTATAGATTTGAGATGAAGTATAATTTCCTCTCCCTTAATTATAGCAAAACAACTCTTTCCCAGTTGAAACCTTTTGTTTTCTATAATTAACATTGCTAGCTTGCAATACTTATCATAATTATCATGCTCCCACTAACATGATGATTATTAGCATAACACTTATGCTCCCACTAGCTTTGACATGTACTCATAAATCAGCTGACTTTCTTACCAAAGTTCAGATTTCTGATACTAGATTGTTTTGATAAGAATTTATCAAAAACATACACCTTCCCTTAGATAGCACACTTGTGTATCTAAACAATTATGAAGAGGGATGCCGTAATCATAATAGTTAGACATTTTTGCCAATTCTCACAAGTCCAGGTTAGTGTGCCGGTAAACCACACACGCTCCACTAACGACTTTGAGAATGCAAATATCACAATTGCTATCTAGCTAAAATCTACTTAGTGAAAGTGTTTCCTCACCATCATTTTCATGAATCGGAGAGAAACCTTATGACACTTAGATTTATATGGTGTATGAGTTCCTACCCATATGAATTTGTCAAAACCATAATCACAAGACAAAGATAATGACAAATCCAAAACCATATGGATTGAACTCAATCTTAATTTCTTGCCACCTGGCAGCTCAAGGGCCTGCCATTGCTTCCAAGTTGTTGTGCAACAACCTGAGAACTCTAAGAACTCATATGCAAAGCCAATTTAACTGGAATGGGCACAGAATATGTCAACACAATAGGTTATAAACCTCAAGTCGTGTGCTAGTGAAGAACTTCAGGCTCTATTCTTGATTAGTTCTTGAGACTTTCAAGACCTTTAAGACTCCCACTGTCTTCTTGACCTATAAGACTTCCTTGTCAAACATCCAAGAGATAGTGCGGATTCTAATCAAGACAAACACTTCACACAATTGGCCTTAGTTGGTCTTCGTTTTATCCAAAAAATCACAACTTACCAATTTCAAATGTACAAGAGTAGGAAACTTTTACTCTTACATTTGACAAGTGTTTTAAAATTTCTTTGAGACATGTCACTCAAGTTACAATCTTGGAGTATGACTCTAAGACTTGTATTAGAACGAAGTATGACTCATCTTCTTGATTTAACCATTTCAACAATTCAAGTTCCTCTTCTTAGTCATAAGAATGCACTAAGATTTCCTTAGAGAACTAATTGTGCTATGGTTTCTTAATCATTAAGATGATCACAAAAGCTGATACTAAAGTACTCTCCCATCTTTTCAGATTTGAGAAACTTTTATCCTTCTACCTAATTTGATTCTTCTTATTCGCTCTGCCTTACATTGGAACCTTTTCCAATGTCTCAGAGTTACACTTAAGCTTGTAAGTATAACCATATTTCTAAGCTTTAGTAAACTATGACGAATAGTTTTATCAATCTTTTGTGGTGGACTTGACCAGTGCACAAGAATGTGCAGTCGATCCCTTAGTCCTTCACTTGACTCACACATCCATGTGAACAAGTAATTAGTCTTAATTTTCCAATACTTGAAAGTTCTCATTCATCATGCTATACAACTTGCATGATTCCAAGTTCCGGTCCAATTGAAACTTAGGTGATGAGAATCTTTCCTTATTTGGTAAATTTTGACATTACCACAAATGAAAGAATCAATTTCATATTTCCACTCTTGCTATTAATGGAATCATATAAGCAACAATTTTTCCTCAAATGTCATTGTAAGGATATTTTAAAATAAATAAAATCAAAAATTTTTCTTTTATTTTAAAACTTTGCGGAAAAACTTATCCTTACAATCCATATGAAAACTTGTTGTTATCTATTCCTAAGCAATATCTCATAACTCCTAAGAAGTAGCTCAAGAATCCGAATTTTCAAACTATGCGATAGAAATACATCTATGCGATCAGATTCAGCATATTCTTTCTTTAAGTTTCTTCACTTTTCTTTGATTCTTAAAACATCACCATGTGACCCAGTCACATCATGTATCAAGAATCTCAGAATAGAAACTTAATAGAGTTAGACAGTGGACTTTACCTGAAGTAGAGTCAAACTTATTGACTTTAACATCCTTAGGTAAATATGGCAGCTTCGCAACCAATGCCCCTTCCTTTGGCAATATAAACATATGGACCCTTTGATAATGGTACACCAGACTATCACAGACTTAGCTTTTTCTCTTTACCATTTGGTCAATCCGAGTTGACTATGGCCAATCCCTTTCCATTGGGAAGAGAATGCTTATCTGGATTTCCTGTGTCACTATTGTCAATGTCCATAAAGTTTAGGAAGTTGATCTTAGCAAACAGATAAGATCATTAAGGGTCTTGTCATAGTCTGTTTCATAGGTGTTCCAAAAGAACTCACTATGTGACTTAGAAAGTAGTTGTACCACCAACTTTCTCAAGACTTTGACTCCCAACTCTCCCGGCTTGTCAATATGTGACTACATCTCCAAGATGTGACCACAGCTAGACCTTGCCTTGCCAATAGGGCTTGAGTGAGCTTAAACTTTTTAAGAACATGTGGGTTAGGGAGAATAGTTGGAGGAGGTGAAAGAAGTATGATTTCTAAGGGACATCATCTTCATTTAGGAAACCTTGTTTCAAGAGATTTGGGAAGATCATAGGTGTCTAAACCAGACATCTTTTGGGAGATATTCAAGATAGTTGATTTAAAGTCCTTAATATGACACCCAATATGAAATATTAAGGCTAGGACCCAACAAACTATTTTATAACTTAGAAGAGGTATGCCGTAATCCAAGCTATAAAATATTTGAAGGTAGGTGAATGACGATTCACCAATTTCCACCAAGATAAACGAAATGTATTATTAGGTTTTAATTGGTTTTGAAACTCCTAGATCTTTGAGATTCACTGAACTGTTCAAAGGCATGTTTCAATCTCGAGTGTGCCCTTCAGGTTTTGTGACTGGGATGCCGAGGATCACAAAACAAGGTGTGAAGTAACCATGCAAATTACTGGGTACCCTTAAGTGTTTACCCCTCAATCGATGTGCCAGTTAACCACACATGCTCCATCGATACTATGATAAACATTAAGTTACCCTTTGCCTACCTTGTTAAATACGAGTTAGTGTGCCGGTTAACCACACACGCTCCACTAACCGACTTAAACAAAGTGCAAAGTGTAATTTCATGGATTAGCACCTTATTCACTTTTTCCTAAGTAACTAAGATTGGGTATTTATTAAGAGTTTAGTTACTTAGTATTTATCATTAATACTTTTAATGAAGGGAGAATTATAGTCCTGTCAAACCCGTTCGGCTAACGACCCTCCACCGGTCAAGCAAGCGGTGGGTGAGAGTGGACACCCATTAAGTTGCCATTTTATAGGCAACATCCTTATACCCACCTTATAGACCGGCTTCGTGAATGAGGCGTACTAGCGGTAAGACTGACTTTACTCTTATACATATATATATTATTAACTTATAATATTATAAAGTATAAGGGTTGAATTTTAACTTTTAAAATTCTAAGGGCTAACTTGGAATTAAAGTATTCATAAGTGAAAACTTTTCAAATTCCAAAACTTGAGGGCAAGTTTTGAAACTATTCAAAACTAATTAATTCCATAACTTATGTGTTTAAAGTAGTTTTAATCCAAAAACTCTTCAAGTTCCATAACTTGAGGACAAGTTATGGAAGACTTTAAACTAATAAAAAACATTAACTTTTCTTTATTTTATAACTTATGGAATTAATTAAGGTTACACTTTATTTATTTATTTATTAATGAAGTGACTCTTGAACTTCCATAACTTGAGGACAAGTTATGGAGTCATAAAAAATTATTCAATGACACAAGACTCTTCATTTTGTAACCATTGCCAACTTTTATGAGTTTTATGAGTCTTTAATGTGACTCTTCATGTAACTTAAGGACAAGTTACACAAACACATTTTATACTCAACTCTTAGATTAAAATGGATTGAAAACAACTATTTCAATTAACTTTTCTATTAATCTAAGCAAATCATAAGAACAAGATAATTCAAATCAAAATTTTTCATGTAATTAGTCTAAACCTTAAACTAATACAAAACATGAATCTATTGACAATTATCTTTGAAAATGGATTAGCATGAACATTACCACATCAAAAAAACAAGTTTATAAGTTCAAAAACAACTTAGGGTAATGTTCCTAGTCTATTTCTAGCCAAAAAACTCGAAAATATGCTGTCTGGGGGTCCAACTCGTCGAGTGCATGAACCAACTCGGCGAGTTGGATCGAATTGATCACATTTTAGGCATGGACTCGCCGATTCCTCTGATGGACTCGCCGAGTCTGATGATCAGACAGCATCAAATTCGTTTTTTCAGCTTCTATTGCAGGTATAACAAGAAAACAAGCCTAGGCTCTGATACCACTGTTGGGTTTTGAGCATTCTAACACTCCTAAGTGTACATGCAACCCTAAATACCTTGGATCTATGTTTTCTCTATTATACATGAAAATAAGAACTTCCAAGGTATAATCCTAATCTAGCATACAAAAACAATGAGTGTAACAAGATAGAATACATACCTCTTAATGTAGAAAGTCTTCATGAAGCTTGAGTGCCTAGCCCCAATAGTGTGGAAGCCTCAAATGGAATCACAATACACCAAAACACTTAGAATAACTTGAGAGAATTCTACACTCATGAAATCGGCTAGCCCTTTTACACCACACACTAGTGGCCGATTTTGGTCAAGAATAAGATGCTTATATAGTTAGGGTTACACCATGTAAACCCTAATTGACATGGCCTTTCATTTCCATGATCCATGGGTACAAATACACCATGGAGCATCCATGGACCATCCTATGGGTTTTAGCCCAACTTGATTATCCATGGAGCATTAGCCCACTATACAAGTATGGATGATTTACAAAATCAATCCATATATTTAATTAGTCTTCTTTTGATCACTTAATTAATCCTAGATTAATTCTTGATCAATACTAATTAGATAATCTTATTATTCTTATTATTAATATACTAGGACTTATAATATATTAATAACCATAAGTGTCTTATTTCTCTCATTATAGTGTATCCAAGTGCATGATGCTATGCAACCCAAATGGACCATGCCGGGTCGGGTCAAGTCTTACCAATTATAGTTATGGACTTAGACATTAATCCAACAGTCTCCCACTTGGATAAGTCTAAAACTATTATTGCGTATAACTTCAGGAACCAAAGGGCAATCGTAGCTCTCAAAAGCTTCTGTCAAACTCTGACCTTGTAGATGAACTCTAACATTTGTCAATGACTTGTCCATTAGATAAGGGATCATATATTCCTCCATTCTAGATATCGTATGGACTGAGACATGGATTATAATCATTCTCTCTGTCCATTTGTTGTTTCCCGATTTCCGATTTATGACGACTGACTAATTGAACAAATCAAATCAGTCCTGGCCCGGCCGAGCACTTCCATTTGTCATCATCAAATCATCGAGGGGCCCACAGATATCGCTTTTATCCCGAAGGTAAAAGGAACGGATAAACTTCGACTCATATGGCTTGTTCTACTACTTGTTGAATCATACACAAAGGCACGTTTTATAGCACCGAGTTACCAAATGCGTTTTCGTGCAATCAATGTACTATCAACTCATAGTAACAACTCATATCTCTAGGTTTGAAGAATATAAGATATTATCGTCTCATGATCACTCGTGATAAAATCCATGAAGTGATTCCAATGAGCGCGGGTTGAATCCAATACTCAGAACTTATGAGCACTCATGAGTGTTGTAGCCCTTTTTCCAACACCTTAGACCTCTACAAGCCAACCCATGACAGTCTTAATTCATATCTACTTCCAACATATGACCGACTGTGGATGGTTTGAATAACTTAGTCATTCCTGAAGAATAACCTAGTTTATTCGGGAAGTCAAAACATGCAAAGTGAAACACAATAATAATTGAATCCAATATGGTATCAAAACCTATGAACATAAATAAAACACCTTTTATTTATCACCATATGATTACACATTATTCATTGTATACTGTTTCAGCTATCAACTTTATTCTTGAATTTAAAACAATAGTTGTCCCATGCTCCAAGCATGTACACTATGTTTTCTTAAACACTAGTCATGCCATACACCAAGTATGCATACTATGTTTTTCTATGATCTTTACTTTGAGAACTAGATCAATTGAACATAACTTCAATGATTCTCTTTTCACACTCCCAAATCTTTACTGCAAATGCAAGAATTCTAAATTTATGCCATTTACTGAAATCTGTTAGATTCTAAACTTATATGCATTGATCCTCTTGTAATGATTATGCACAAAGTCATAAAGACTTGACAACAAATATTACAAAGCATTCCAAAGGAGATCAACTCCTTGGAAACATCCTTCTTGCATTAAGTTTCCTTAATCTTACACAGATTGAAATTTCTAACTTTGAAACATTTCTAGATTCCATTTTGACTATCACTTCTGAACAAGAGTTGCCTCCTTACAGATTATGTCAATATGGTCCTTCCAGAATTATCACTATACTTCCAACTGTCCTTGAGCAACCAATCTTTGGTAAACCTTAGATTGTCCTCGACAATTGTTTAATCCTTTTAGTCATATCCAGTTCTAAACCTTTTCCCTTCTTAATGCCCCAGGCATTTGGAAAATTTTAGAAAGGGTGAATATAGCACATGTAATCGATCCTATATCCGAAGCATATGGGACACAATTCATGATGTCTCACATAAAGACTAAACCAGTCTTTTGCCATAATATTTCCATTTCTATTTGCCAAGTTCTCATAATTCAGATTATGAAAAGGGATGTTGTAATCATAATCGAATTTTAGAACGCAAATAATGGACCCATATACAGAATTTCCTTATGTTGAGCCATTCCAACATGAAATTCATATATATATCCTTGACTAAATGATTAAAACCTCACGATCTAAGCTTATAGATTTGAGATGAAGTATAATTTCCTCTCCCTTAATTATAGCAAAACAACTCTTTCCCAGTTGAAACCTTTTGTTTTCTATAATTAACATTGCTAGCTTGCAATACTTATCATAATTATCATGCTCCCACTAACATGATGATTATTAGCATAACACTTATGCTCCCACTAGCTTTGACATGTACTCATAAATCAGCTGACTTTCTTACCAAAGTTCAGATTTCTGATACTAGATTGTTTTGATAAGAATTTATCAAAAACATACACCTTCCCTTAGATAGCACACTTGTGTATCTAAACAATTATGAAGAGGGATGCCGTAATCATAATAGTTAGACATTTTTGCCAATTCTCACAAGTCCAGGTTAGTGTGCCGGTAAACCACACACGCTCCACTAACGACTTTGAGAATGCAAATATCACAATTGCTATCTAGCTAAAATCTACTTAGTGAAAGTGTTTCCTCACCATCATTTTCATGAATCGGAGAGAAACCTTATGACACTTAGATTTATATGGTGTATGAGTTCCTACCCATATGAATTTGTCAAAACCATAATCACAAGACAAAGATAATGACAAATCCAAAACCATATGGATTGAACTCAATCTTAATTTCTTGCCACCTGGCAGCTCAAGGGCCTGCCATTGCTTCCAAGTTGTTGTGCAACAACCTGAGAACTCTAAGAACTCATATGCAAAGCCAATTTAACTGGAATGGGCACAGAATATGTCAACACAATAGGTTATAAACCTCAAGTCGTGTGCTAGTGAAGAACTTCAGGGTCCAGAGTTCCTGTTCCAATTTCTGGACTTCACCCCTCGGGCAGTATTCCTCAGTCATGAGGTCCTTCATCGTTTCCCAGCCTATGTCGTTAGCCACGACGAGTGTTAGAGCTTTAACGTGGCCGTTCCACCACGTTACGGCTTTTCCCTCAAAGGTGCATGCGGCATATTTGACTTTGCTCGCAGCAGGGCATGAACAGATTTCGAAGACTGGTTCAGTCTTCTTGAACCATTGCGAGAGGGAAATGACTCCGCCGATGCCATGAAAGGACTTCGGCTTGCAGTTGGTGAAATCCTTGTAGGAGCACTCTCTCGAGCGCACAGGGATTTCGACCAGAATAGATTCAACCGGGGTTCCACCTCTGCTGGCATCGGATGAGTGATACTGAGCCATGGCAGTTGCCACTACTACAGCTACGACAGCATTCAGGGCTGCAGTATCGATGACCGGAGGCGGTGGAGGCGTAGGGTTATTCCTGGTAGATCTGCGAGGCGGCATCTTTCAGCTATAAGTTTATAGAGATAAGAAAATGGTAAGAATCAATTTTCAAGCAACGTGAGAGTGACACATGGACTAACTAACCATAGCCCAACAGTTGAATGAGTGTTTGAGATCACATCAAGGAATATTAGTAGGAAAACACAAGTGTATAGATTTTCCCACAGATAGATGGATGTCAAAACTACTGGCATTACTGATGTAATAAGTTCAGGGAAAATTGACCTAACAGTAGGTCTTACATCATACCATACAGAAAGTTTGACAGTTCTTAGATTCCTAATTAGAGTACTGAAAGTTAGGAATATTTACAGACAAGTGCTACTTAGAGCACAGATGTTCAAGGCTATTCCTTAATCAAAAGACAGAGATGTACTAGACATCATATAACGGTGATAGGAATTCCTCGGGCGAGCCCTGAGGTCTGACACTTGACGAAACACCTCTTGAAGGTGTCGATCCTGAGCTCTCTGACGGGCTCTAAGTTCCACGACCTCATCTCGGGAGGCATCCAGCTGTTGCTGTAGGGTTTCATTGGTTCTCCGGGTCCGTTCCATGTCTTCTTCAAGACGGCGGATGCGGACTGTGTTGACACCAGAGTTGGCATCAATATCCATGACCCGGTCGATGGCTGCTCGACCTTGCTCGTCGTTACGAGCTATTCTGCGGATAATGACAGGCAGAGCTCGGTCAGCAGAGCCACCATCGCTGACGTTGTAAAAGGTTCGGTCCCCAAAGTATGGTAAGGGTTGACCCTGTTCATCACTCCAGCGATTCAAGTTGGTTGTCCACAAGGGAGTAGGACCTGGAAAAGCTGGTCGGGGATTGTTGTTCGGGGCTTGACCTACTAGCGGTAGGTTGTTGACTTCAGGCTCGGAGTCAGATCCATCGGAAAAGCCTTCTGCGAGGTGATCATCCAAAGGGATTGGATGCTCATCTTCGGGCTCTTCTTCGATCCACTCTGCATTGCCTTCATTTGGAAAGTACGGGTCGCCGTGATGGAATCTAGCCATTTAATCTACGCGAGAAGAGAGGTATAAGAATATAGTATACATGTAACTAGTAGTACAAAATACACCTATAGTATTTTAAGTTTAAGTTCTACTGATCTTCTTGTGGTATTGTTGGTAAGTTTTTAGACTTGTTAACACATCACAACCATTCTAGGGCATATGCTAATCACTCCTAGGACCAGCATAGTTGATCAGGCTATGCCATTCCCAGGACTGACCATACATCCCCAAGCTCACTTGTGATACTCAACAATCGTAATACTTTTGTTCTTGTCATTGTGACATTGATTTTAGTATGAATGTAGGTTAGTATAATTAATTAAATATTTCAATATTTAAAGTATAAACTCTTGGTCAGAGTGCTTTAATCCCTATTGGGTTTATAGTTTAGTATATCTTTTATGGGTTGATATACTTGATTCACTATAAACAATGCTCTGATACCAATGTGTCACACCCCAAAACCAAGAACGGCGGAAACGTTCTGGGGCGGAGGACGTCATGTACAGTATCACAACACAGTAAATGTAAATAAGCAAACAACATCATCCATTGCATTAAATATATAATTTTAATACAAGCGTGTTCTGTACAGTTATAGACACCAAAATAATGTAAATCAAAATAATAAGATGAGTCTTGAATACGCTCCATCTTCTCAAAAGCTGGCCTCGGTACCTGTCTACTGATGACCTGAGAATACAAGTTATTTTGAAAGAGTTTATCAGCATTAAGCTGGTGAGTTCATAAGTATTTTAGTGTCAATGTTTGTTGTCAAAAATGTTTGAACCTGTCTCAATGTATATGTTTGTAAAAATGTAAGTAAGTGTTTGAAAGTGTTTGTAAAAGTTTGAATCTCTCAGAAAAACCTATATTTTCTATTAAAGTAACCTTCTACCAAGGCTTAACTGTTTTGTATGCTCGTTTGTTGTAAATGTGTGTAATTTCCCAAGTGTAACTGTCATTTAACAAAATATAGTTTGTACATTAATGTTTAAGTGAGGTTATCACTAAAATATGTAATGGGTAAATCATTGTAGTACTGTAGTTTTGTATTATAGCAACTACTGCTGTACTAACTACCTTAAACCGGATTTATATTAAGGTATAATGTGATAAATTGCACCATGCTATCGACTGGTAACAACGACATAATGAATGGTCGTAATAACGGAATGACGTTTGGCACCCGCAGACCTGCAGGTCCGGCTGTAGCTAGCAGCAAGGTGTAGGATAGTCAATCAAGTATAGATCTATACGCAAACTCACGCTCTCCCTTCAAGAGAATTCTGGCTACAACTCGGGCCATGACATTTAAGGCATGCTCCGACACAGTGGATCACAATTGTTAACGTGTTCATGTATATGTAATGTTTCTCGTTCTAGTATAGTTGTATATGTTCTGTTTCTAGTATAGTTGTATATGTTCTCCTTCTAGTATAGTTGTATATGCTCTGTTTCTAGTATAGTTGTATATGTTATGTTTCTAGTATAGTTGTATATGTTCTTGTGTTACCCCGATGGTAACTAACTATTGATGTACTGATAAGTATGAATCACTACTAGAAAAAAGGCCTTTTACAACGCTCATTGCGCGTCGTAAAACGCTCAGACGACGCGCAAATGCGTGTCAAGGAAGGCCCTGTCATAAAGAGAGACGACGCGCATTTATGACGCGCATTTACGACGCGCGGTTATGACATGCAATGCGTATCAAGGAAGGCCCTGTCATAAAGGAAGACGACACGCATTTGCGTGTCGTAACCTTACGACGCGCGTGTTTATGACACGCAATGCGTATCAAGGAAGCCCCTGTCAAGAAAAGCCATGTCATAAATGAAGATGACACACATTTTTGCGTATCATAATTTTAAATGTTTAAAAAAATATTATTTATAGATTTGCTTATTTTCAAATTAAATTTGTATTTAATGTTTAATAATAGATAATAAAATATCATATACAAAAATAGAATCCATTGCATAAATTTAATGTCATACAAATAATCGTTCCATATGTAAACAAATATATACCAAAAACATCATGTCAAAAAATTGTAATACATTTATATTAAGGGGATCTAATTATACATTGTTATTAAGAGGTTTTCCCTAACTATATAACATAATACTAAATTGTTATTAAGGGACACCTTATGCAATGTAATGCTATACAAACTAAAAAGATATACACAAAGATGATAAACATCAAATTCCAACTAAGTAGAGTTGAATCTTGCCTTTCATACTTCTTTAAGACTAATATTGAACCCCTGCTCCGATAATTCTTGTGACCTGATCAAATAAAAGTCAAAAAATTAATATGTTAATACAATTATTAGAAGAATCAAACTTGGAATGTTAGTTGTAAAAGACGAAATTACCCTTTTCTCCATCCAAAGAATTTGGGATTTGGAATAAATACACTACAATATGAATTACCTAATATCAACAATGACAAACACAATGACAAGAATACCCGCATACAAATGGTAAATATTATCTGTAAAGCTATCAACAATGATAATCACAATGACAATCTTTGATCATATAAACTAGAGAGTATATCATCACAATTCCATTTAACATCACCCATTAGAACACGTAAAGCTACTCAACCAAGATATCATGTCATGTAATAAATAAAAATAACAACCTTCTCATTTACTGAAAATGGATATTGTTCACATATATGGGAGCCATTTTTAGAATTACCATCCCCATTTACCTGAAATCATTCATGCCATTTTAACTCAAATAATTTATTTATAGTAAAAAAAATAAATATTTATAATTATAGTGTTTTGATTATATAATATATACACATCTGTCACTGACTCCTCATTCGTCATAAGAATGAACAAATATTTTAATTAATTACCTTGAAATGATAATAATATAAATACTATAACACCATGGCATGGTATATTTGAATAATACCTAGTGTAGCATCCAAGATAAGACGTTGACTTGTTTCTTGAGTAGATTTTGCAGTGTATGCTTTAAGGGCATCATCCCACCGTTGTAGCTTTTCATACCTTGTATTTGGAAGCAACATAAACAATTAATATTTTGAGAAAATAAGACAATGTAAATGATTTCAGGGTCCTGGAAATATACCATGATTCCTTCAGTTGTAAATCCAAACAGCATCCCATATATAGTTATATACTTAAGAGAGTGAAAAAAGGAAAGTGAGCTAGTTTCTATATATGCTTACCCTCCAAAAAGATAGAAGTGAAAGTATCCAAAAGAAAGCACTTATCCACCTTGATTCCTTATATGCAATCCACACCTGATCAAAAGAAGCAATCAAACATTATTGTTATAACAAAAGTCGAAAAA
Organism: Lactuca sativa; assembly: GCF_002870075.4. Taxonomy (NCBI): domain Eukaryota; kingdom Viridiplantae; phylum Streptophyta; class Magnoliopsida; order Asterales; family Asteraceae; genus Lactuca; species Lactuca sativa. The sequence goes on along the minus strand of NC_056630.2, from coordinate 198,120,652 downwards.
TCTCCTTTTCACTATAGTTGGAAAGTATATAATAAACAAAGACTTACTGCTACAATGACAATACAAAAATAGAAATCGGTTGTTGTTGCTATCATGCACCTGTGAGCATTTACAACTATGTATGAGCATTTACTATTACACTTTTTTACATAAATTAAATAAAAGGGAAATTTTAAATGGTACCTTGATAATACATTGGCATTGAATGTAGATCCATCAACGATAAGCACATAAATAAAAGTTCCCAGCATCAAGTAGCCTAGTGCAGAAATGATTATTTTTGCAATTAAAACAAAATGTCCCCTTTTGTATCCCATGGCATCCCTATATAAGCCAAATATATAATAAAATTACAAGCATTTTAGCAAACATTTTTACTTGATTTTAGTTTTTGTTATCATTAGGAGGAAATGCAGTAATTCTCTGTTCTTCTTTTGCAGGGGGAGGAGCCGATGGAGTTTCCTTTATTATAGGTGTGGCTTGTGCATTAGCTGTTGCTTTATCCTCATACACTTCTCTTTTCAAGGTGTTCATTCCAGCAGACATAGTCACAGCTTGAAGATCCTTGTTATTGGACTCCACAGGGCTTCTAACTGAAGCTCTATCATGGTTAGCTACTACAGCAGGGGAAGCCACCTGTTGCAACTGTCTTCAAGGGGAGGTGGGGCAATAGCTTGTAAGTGTTTGAAATGTTCGAATACGTAAATGAAAATGGTCTGAAAATTCAAATTCAAAAAACCATTAAGCAAAGCTTTTTCAGATCAAAACTAATGTAAAACCTTGTTAGGTCATCATGAAGGGAGAACATGAGAAGAGTTGTCTGGAGGGAAAAAAAAAGGGGGGGGGGTAAATAGGTAAACAAGTAGTGTCCAAATACATTAAGCCAAGTTTTTTGCTTAAACCAGTAAGCTATTCTGTCCGAATTAAGTCAAAAAACAACAGTGATATAAATAATTGTCCATATTACGTGCTTAGCCCATTAAGCTCATTAAGTCGGAAAGAAATAACCCCTGAGATGATAAATGAAAAATATATTTAAAAAAAAAAAACAAGTTCTGCAAACCTTTATACGCCTGAAAGCCAGAATCTGGGCTTTGAGAACATGTAGTTGCTGCTTTGTAAAGCCTAGGTGTGGTTGGCCTTGTGGTGTTTGTTGTTTCTGAGATGTTAAAGGGTTTTCCAATCCAACACCATTAGCTGAAGCTGCAGGAGGCTGTGGAGAAGACCTATTCATCTGCTGCCTAGCATGCTGTAACTGCAACAGATGATCTGGACCCAGGCTCATGTTAGCAGGTGACTGTGGGGGAGGCATAGAAGACACTCCACTACCAATACCATTATTGGTGGGTTGCCTAGGTGGCAACTGGTTCATGTTCTCCCTCCCATGAATGGGGAATTGCTGACCTTGACCTTGACCTTGACCTTGACTTGCATTTGAGGTTGAACCCAGATGACCAGGTGACATTGTCTGCCTTGCTTTTGTAGAACCTCAACAAGAGGAGAAACACAATCTTCAAACATGGAGGATGATGGGGAACCAGAGCTTCCATAGACATGATCGAAAGTGAAGGAATTTGTACCAAGTTGCACCTGCAACAAAAACAAAGATTAATCAATTTCTCGATCATCAGAATTGATACTGAGATCTAGCATATCTTAGGTAACAAAACTCAAACATGGTTTAGACTAAAATCAAGGATCGATTAAATAAAAATTAAAAATCCAAATTAGATGTGCAGAATCCATTACAACCAAATGAGGAATTCAGTAATCTTTACAGCATTGAAGCTCCTCACAGAAGTTGGCTGGGCACAAAACTACGTACAAAGGAGTTAGAGCTCTACACAGAAGAGCTAATTAACCAAGCATTTCACTCAATTTTATATTTACTACACCTACTACTAATCTAATTAAAAGCTACTGCATCCTTACGTGATCAAACAAAACATCACAAATTCCCTTTTTTCCCTTAAAGAAAGCCTTGTTTCTAACTTTCCTAATATCCGGTGGTTTTGAGTACATCAAGAAGCTAATCCGAATAGTCACACATAGTTTAAAGAGTCAACTTTATCTATGATATGAAGCATTGTAGCTAGAGCTAACACTGATGGTTGATAACCCCCAGATCTTGAATCTTGACTTCAAAGAAAATAAACAAAAGCATGATGAATGGAATAAATAACTTTGTGATCTGATATGGATTTTGAATGTTATTTAGTCAAACTTAAAGAAATATTTTACTTAGACCAATGAATTACCATAGACCAGGGACTCGATTTTCAGAGGAAAAAGAAAAGACATAAAAAACTAAATATACACATCTGGAACTCGATTTCAGCCTCAAACAGTTCTAGAAGAACTACATTTACGCATCTAGAATGCGATTTTCAGATGAAAAGGAAATGGAAACCTTACCTGCAGAAGCTGGAGGACGCGGAAGCATGAATGGAGAAGTTATCGGAGGTACAGGGGAAGTCGACGTCGGAGGTGGTGCAAATTTGAGGGTGGCGACGACGCTGAAGGGAGGGACGCAGAAGTCTCGGCAATAGGAAAGTTGCACCTAATTCCAAAATTAACAAAATTCCAAACGTAAATCAACCCAAAATCAGGAAAAATGAAGAGTTAAATGACGCTTCTCGATCAATTGAACCCTAATATTTATAGAATCCAAAGATCTAGGGTTAAATGTGTGATGAAGGATTGAAGGGGAATTGAGAATTCATACCAACAACCTTGACTCTCGATTCAGTATAGGGAATAAACCATACAAGAGCTATCAAATAACCCTTGGAGTGAAATTAAAGAAACCTTGAAGATTTTAGTGGATAGATGAACAACGATTTTAGTGAAGAGATGAAGAGCCGGGGAAGGGACGAAATCGATTTCTAACTGAAAAGAAAAATCTAATTGAATAGATAAACCTATTAAGGTAGCAGCCAGGGAGGTGAGACAGGACGCAATCACAGGTGTGGTGGAAGAGTCACATTCGTAGTCATCAGTGCGATGGAGGAGTCGCACACCTAGTTGAAGGAGATCGAGTAGAGATTGATGATACTGAAGATGAAGATGAGGGACCTAGGGCTTTTTCTTGATAAGTAGAAGAGGCGGGGGGATTAATTTTTGGGATTCAATAGGCGGGGATAATTTTCGTCGATTTCATTTCCCGCCTAAAACGCGTATTTCACTTAAAATTATAAAGCGACACATTTACATGACGCACATTTTATGAAAGGCACCCTCCGCATTTCTTTTTTTTCTTTTCTGACACTAATTTTAGGGCGCGCACAAATGCGTGCCCTCTATCCTTCAAATTTTGCAAAATTGACATTATCTTTTAGGGCACTTACAAATGCGCGTCGTCTATCAGCGAGTGTCATTGTTTGCGCGTCATTAAAGGGCTGTTTTCTTGTAGTGAATATGGAAGTACTTTTATGTCTATACATGTATATATGATATATAACTAATATTGAAACGACCCTCGGATGGTCACCCGAAATCCCACCAGACCACATCCAAATCGAGGAAAAGGAAATAGAGCGGATGGCCTTCCTAAGCCCTTTAAACATTACTTATATATCTATACATATATGGGCATGCAATTTTATAAGGAATAAACTAAAGTTTAATAAAAGCATTTGGTAAGTAAAAGAGTTTGTAAAACAATTTGAAGTGAAACAATTTGATAAACAGTTTGAACAGTAAATAAATCATTGGTTTTCTAGTTATTAATCACATGAGATTAATGCAATCACATGTGATTGATGCAATAACTACAAGTATTTAACTTGTATCCCCCCATAAAGTATTTAAAACATTTAAAAGCATTTCAAAGGTTGATTAAAGGGCTATGAACTCACTTGTGGTGAGTAGATTGGATTGATGTATCGGGTACCGTGCTAGGTGGCAAACGGAGACTTGTTCACACGCACGAGCCTAGTTATCATATAATGAGCATATATATAACTAATTAGCCAAATAATAACTTAATAAAATAAGTTAGGACACTTAGGAACATGAAAAACACTTTGCATAAGTGTTAAAGGTCCTAATGGTTGCATCTAAGTTGCTACGGGACAAGGCAAAAGGGTTTGAAGCTTCAAAAGACCTTGTATAAGAGTTCACCACCCAACAAACCCCACCTTTGGAGTTTACGGTCGTAAACCCTTGAGTTTACGGCCGTGAATTCCACACTTGGTGGTTTTGGGTGTTTTAAGGTGCTATCTAAATCCTAGAATAAGCCTAGTACTTGTGGAATAATTCTTGAAGTAGTTTAAGGCCCTAGAATGCTCCATAGAGGAGTTTACGGCCTCAAGACCATATCCCCTAGAGTTTACGGCCGTAAACTCCTATGGGGTATTGGTTTTAATTCTTTTAAGTCACTTGCACATGTAGAATAGCTTCTATGTTTTTGCTTAAGGCTAAAGGGGACATTAGGCACACATTTGTGCCTTTACTTGGAGTTTACGGCCCAAGAGATGTTCCTTGGCCGTAAACCCCCTTTAAGGGATGATTTTGATGTCATTTTCTCCCCATTCAAGTTACAAGTATCAAAGGGTAATTGTCTTAAAGCCTTAGGGGTGTTTAGGGCACTCTTAGCCCTTGAAAAAGGGGTTTACGGCCCAAGAGCATATCCTTGGCCGTAAACTCCTATAACTTGTGGTTCTTAATTGATTTCTAGCCTCTAATGTTCATACATTAAGTCCTTAATTAGTTTCTTAACATGGAAATGAGACTAGGTAGCTTTTAGGCCTTGTTTATAAGTTTACACCCCAAGAACGTTCTTGGGCCGTAAGCTCCCGGATCTTGTACTTTAGACATGTAATCTATGTTATAAAGCATAAAACAAGTAATAAAACACATCTAGGAAAGTAGACTCACAATCTGGGATGAAAACCCGAAGATCCGTCAGAGAGAAAATGGCTTTTCTCTAGTTGGAATTGTGAATAATGATTTAATTAAATTCAGAAATCTATTTATAGTCCTGAAATATTTTGACAGAAAATATTTTTATTCCGGAAGTTGGACTATAACATTAAGAAACTTGGAATGTTCAAATTTCACAAACCCAGGAGTATCCACTCTCCTGATATCTCCTTAAACGTAAACCCTAATGTACGCAAACTTATACGGACAGTCTGAAACTCACTGAAACTGGACTAGCTTCTATTGAATAGATAATGTTCGTACAAATGGAAATTTCGGGTTGTCACAAAATGCAACTTTGGGATGATTCTAGTTTGAAGAGTGAGGTCATCGTAGAACAAAAAAGACATCACGAGTGGCTGTCTTGGGACCTTTGTCAGCATGGGACTTGATATGAGTTTCTTCAGTAATTAACTCATGAACTACCAAATTACAGTGGGAAGAGGTGTGTGATGCAAGATTGATCCATGCAAGCCTTTAAAATTTGAACATAATGTCATCAAGAATTGAACCAAACATTGCTCTTCCCTTCTATCAATATAAGGCTTAAAAGCATTCAACACATCAGGTTATGTAAGAGTCAACTGATCCCACAAACTCGACATAGTTGCATAAAATTCCTGAACACTGAGATTGTTCTACTGGAGGGCTGGAATATCAAACTCTAACTAATACTTCTTTTCAAAGTTAGACTGAGTATACAACCTAGCCAAGTGATCCCAAACCCCCTTTGATGTGTCACACTTCGCCAACTGAGTACCAATAGACTGAATAACATAACTATTAATCCAAGTAATGATCTTTGAGTTATCATACTCCCATGAATCTAGTAAGGTTGTATAATTCTCATCATTCTCGTCTGCTGCTTTCTTCTTGTCACCTGTAACAATCCCCCATATAGTCTTACCTCGCAAGAAATTTTTCATAACATAACTCCAATAGGCATAGTTATTTCCATCAACTTGGATACTAATGAACTAAAGAAAATCATCTCTTAGGGCCATATTTCCAATATCAGTCAAACGAGAATAACCAAAACAAGGATAAGTACGAGTAACAGTAGCAACAATCAAGATTTCTAAATCAACAAAACCAACAGATGAAACAAAACCCTTGAAATCGATGAAAAGAAAAAATCAAACCAAACGGAATACACAAATGGGCAAGAAAACCATACCCGAAATTACGTGCAACATCGTGCCTGCTACAACTCGCCCCCTATTAACACGCTGTCGCGGGCGTATTAAGAAAATAATAATTCACTGCTGGTTGTACTAATGGATATCATAGGGAAGCATGGTCGAATCCTCAGGGACACAACCTAACATTCAATGCCTTTTTGCATAAAGGTATGAAATTTCAGTTTATATATGAGTTAAAATCCCAAACACGGAACCAATCTGATACTTGCTATTTATTACTAGTTGACAAGAACAATTACAAATTCTATTAACTGATTTACTAGATTGATAAAACCTTAGCTATGAGATCAGACTAACAAGAATTAAAAATCAAACGTTCATTAAGTTCAAAACTGGAACAATTAGATAGAAGCACAAAAACAAAAATCAGATCTGATAATTGATCACATGAAATGTAGAACTGAAAAACTAAGGTTTTAGCTAGACATGGCTAAACATGAATCTAAACTAATAAAAATAAAAATGAACTAATTAGTCTTCTAAACTAAGTGTAGGAGGTGATTCACATCCTTCAGATCTCCAGAAATCGTTAAAAGGTGTCAGAAATCACCTTTAGAAGGATTTTTCATCGTTTGGAACCGCCTACCCTTCGAATCTAATCAGGGGGGTCTTATTTGTAAGCAAGACAGAAGCTTCCAGAACAATTTGGCAAAATATGTGATCGCAAATATTAGATTTGCGATCATAGAATTGGGATTTTTCCAGATTTGTTGGTAAATGATGTATGATGCTATTTCTAAAGTTTTGGGAGCTTTTCTTATTCTTTGTTTAATACCAAGGATTTCTCTTCTTGTAGTGACATAAGAACATGGTTTGGCATGCGGAATTAAAGCTTGCACAATTGAACATGATGATTTGGGTGATCAAGAGATGTATTGATTGTATATGGTGTTACAAAAAGGATCTAGATCTAGACTACATAAATAACACACACTTACACACTCAACTTTTACATCTCTCGAGCACGCCTCTACAAGTGGTATGAACCCACTATTTATAGAGGTGTTTACATGTCTCTCTCTCACTCTCTATCTCTCATGTGTCACAAGGCTAATACTCCACATGCAAGTGGGTTTTACAAAAGTCAAACATTACAAAGTCATTCATGGAAAACTTTGTACCCTAACATTCTCCCCCTCAAAGTTAGGAATGAATGACCCACTTCAAATCTTCCAAAATCAAGCACTACGCGGTTCGAGCCTCAAAGGTGATACATGTCGAAACGAACTTCAATCTTCAATTCTTCCATGATTCTTCAATTTGGGCTCTAGGATGTGAGACCATACAATCCGAGCAGCAACGAATGATCAAGAGTATTCCAAACTCCAAATAATCACCCTAAAGTTGTGCATAAAAACACACCCCAAAAATCTTCAATAAACCAAACCCATTTCGAATACATCACTTCCGAACTTCCAATTGCATCATGTCGTGGCTTCAAAACTTTAAGATCACTTCGGTCTTCAAATCCGCGTAATATGAAAAATTCAAGTTCGAATTTCCATATAAAACTTCTCCCCCTTTTTAGAATCGAAATTTGATTATAAAACTCCAAGGAGAAAGAACGTGCTCTATTCAGAATTTTTCATGTCAAAACTCCCCCTTAACATGTGGCATAAACTTTGTGCTTCAATCCAAAAAATCCAAAAAATAATCAATTTTTATCTTCGTTCACGGATCGCCTTTGACAAAATTTCTCAAAAATGGGTATAAATTGCCAATTTCAAAATTCTGCAGTGACCCGTTGAGCCAAAAACAGCCAAATATGCGAAACACACTCCCATTTGCGAAACTGGGTAGAATGTGTAAATTCGCACAAACTGCAGGGACTAAAACTGAAAATTCTGCAATTTCTCAGCTTTTATTACCCATATGCGAAGTTGGGTATAAACTGCCAATATTAAGAAACTGTAGGGACTCTTTTCGAAACTTCTGTTTTCTTCCCCAATTCACGAATTTTTCACAGTAACACGCTTCGCATATCAAATTCTTCGCACGTCACTGAAACATGAATGCGAACGAACAGTATCAGTATCTTATATGCGAACCATTTTGACCATGTATGCGAACATCTCCAAAACATCACAGATTGCAAACTAACTTCCTGTTTCACTTCCAAATTGCGAACCATATCACAACCTTATATGCGAACTCAATAGATGCGAACTACCCAGATCACATCCTTATATGCGAACTCAATTTGAGACCCAAGTAATTTTCATTAGCGAATCCACTATAGCAAGATGCGAACAAACATTCTCAGCATTAACAAACTAAACTCAAACAATATCCAAATTCATTCCAGACTTCGTTTTTTTTTCTTCACATCAACAATCGATTTCACAAACTGGCCATCGATTATAACTCTTCAATCAAAATCGATTATCAATTCCATCTTGACTTCGCATTCGACAATTTGTTCAATTCGTGATTCCAACAAAAAAATTGTTAATAAAGGCCGCCGACTCCAAAATCAAATCATGTTCCAGTCGATACAAACCAACATCAACTGTGAACCTGGTTTCGTTTTTACATCACCAAGACTTTTTGCGAAACGACATCACACTTCGCATTTCATTCAACCATTTGAATATCAAATCTTTCAGATGCGAACTCATTCCAAAATCAATTTCAACACTTCATACCATCAACAAAGGAAATCTAAAATCCAACCCAGACTCCAAACTTTCGCATTTTGAATTCATTGCAAGGCAAATCATTGATTTCTCAAAACCGACACCAAATACACTTGATTTCGCGATCAATATCCCATGTTCAACTCAAATCCAACGATTTCAACTTCCAATTTAACGAATTAACCCATAGAAGTCGAGTTTGATTTTTTCTGGGATTGACTTTTCGGAAGTCAAATATGAATAAACAGCAAATTGATGATTTTAATGCCCAATTTCAGATCAAAAAGAGTTCACTTAGTTGTTCATCACCTCCTTCAAGTGTTCTTGGTCAAGATTTACAGGATCAAAGAATCAATTTTCGATTTCAAAGTTACGATTTGAACAAAATCGATTTCATCATATAACAGATCATATGAAATCAATTCTCAATTTCAGATTCACAAACAACAACCATCGATTATTAGAAACGATGGAACCAAAACGAAAATCAAGAAAAATAACTCAACAGATGAATCGGCTTGGATTATCAAGATGTACAACTCCTATATGCACAGAATAAAAAATACGCAAGAAGTGATCATGCGACTCAAGAATCACACAAGAAAATATAACGTGAATCAACAATCTTCTTGAATCAACAAAATCGATGTGCATACTGAAGAACGAATCTGATGAATTAACTAGTTAGTTAGATTGATAATGAGTGAATGAATGAATCTGATAAAGAACGGGAACAATTATATACGATTTGGGCTTAAAATGATGAATATGAACAGGAAACTACTTACGAATTGGGCTTCACAGAAATCGGACATGAACAGTAATCGAATATTAATTTTGGGCTTCAAAACTCGGACATGAACAGTAACAGATCCTTGATTTTTGTTTTAGATTGAATTTGATCTTAAAAATAAATTATTGGATCATCAATGGGTTTTTCAAGAAATATTTGATCCAATGAGTCAAACGATCATGAATCAAAAACGCAACGCACGAATTCAATGAAATTAAGAGAGATCATAGAGAGAGACTCACCAAAATTGCTCAAATTGCGACAAAAGTTTCCAAACCGAGAATCGTTCTTCAAAAATCACCTTGATCTTGAAGACCCGCTCTGATACCAATTGTAGTGACATAAGAACATGGTTTGGCATGCGGAATTAAAGCTTGCACAATTGAACATGGTGATTTGGGTGATCAAGAGATGTATTGATTGTATATGGTGTTACAAAAAGGATCTAGATCTAGACTACATAAATAACACACACTTACACACTCAACTTTTACATCTCTCGAGCACGCCTCTACAAGTGGTATGAACCCACTATTTATAGAGGTGTTTACATGTCTCTCTCTCACTCTCTATCTCTCATGTGTCACAAGGCTAATACTCCACATGCAAGTGGGTTTTACAAAAGTCAAACATTACAAAGTCATTCATGGAAAACTTTGTACCCTAACACTTCTGAGGCTCGAAACTTGGGTTTCCGAAAAATATTTCTCTAAAAATAATTTTGCGATTTATGTCCAAGTGGTGATCGATCCAGATGAAAACTCATATGGCCATTCTCTTGCTGAATCTTGAACTAATAAGGGGAATGCCCTTAGCTTTATTTGGTCTTCAGTTATCGCATGTGGCTTCATTCCATAACATACCACATGAAATTCCTTAAGGAATTTATGTGGGTCTTCATCTTCCAAGCCTCTAAACTTAGGGAGAAAATGTATGAACCCAGATTTCAGCTCAAAATTTTGAGCTTCTGGAAAAGTGATGAAAAGAGGCTGCTGATTAACCTCTTGGGTTTCCCACTCTCTGAGAGTCTTTTCTGCATCGTGTCCACTCATGGCTAATTTTGGAGAGCTAGGTTCTGAAGGTTCTGGTGTTTCAGATTTTTCAGAGTGGGTTTCAGAAGAGTTTGTTTTCTCGGATTTAACTGGTGGTGTTGGGGAGTATGTTTTATAGGGGTTGTTAGAAGGTGAAGATGGGGGTACTTTTAGAAAAATGAAAAAGTCGGGTCTCGTTTGTTCCATAAGGAAGTGCCTTGTGGTGTGCTGATTTCAGGTGGTAGGGAGGATGATGATGAATCAAAGAAACCAACTAATTGTTTTTTCTTTGCTGCTTCTTTCTTCAGTTTCTTGTAGTTCTTTCAATTTCTAGATCAAAAGCTAGGGGTATACCTATACGAAAAGTTCTTGGCATACAAATGATTAGAAGCACCGTGTCCCCGAAAACGATGCCAATTTATTAGACTGTTGTCACATAGAATTTAAGCAAATGTTATTTTCACTGCTCGTTGCACTAATAGGTAACACAGGGAAGCAGGGTCGAAACCTCATGGACACAACCTAATGGTCAGTGCCTCTTTGTGTAAGGAATGTACTAGTCAAAACAGAAAATATAAAAAAGGGATTTTTTATTTAAAACTAAAACTAAAAATTGTAGTGAAATAAACTAAATGAAATCAATAATAAGAACGAATTCAGTTCTACTGCGACTTTCCTATTCATGCAATCAGCCCAGATCTGGTCATTCAGAATGCGTTCTATCTAACCTTGTACTGAGAAAAACTAATAAGATCTAGTATAATCTCTTTTACCTAGTTAAATTAACCAAAACAAACCCTTCAGTTAACCCTAACTTTTTATTGTCTAATTAAACAAGCTCTTAATTAAGATCCGAAAAGTTGCATTAAGTTATATGTAAAATTCCCAATAATACCCAATACTTCTCATAAGCTCGGAAGCGTAAAGGTATGAAATTTTATTTTATATCGGAGTTAAATCCCAACACGGAACCAATCTAATACTTGTTACTTATTATCAGTTGACAATAACAATTACAAATTCTACTAACTAATTAACTAGATTGATTGAACCCTAATTAGGTGATCAGTCTAAAATGAATCAAAATCAAACATTCATTAAGTGCAAAATTAAGAAATCTAGATAGAAGCACACAATGAAAACCAAATCAGATAATTGATCACACGAAAAGTACTAGTCTATGCATAACTGAAAACTAGGGTTTTAACCATACATGGATCAAATCCAATTAAAACTAATAAAAAGAGAAACTAGCTGATTAATCTTGCTAAACTAAATGTAGGAGATGATCCACAACCTTTAGATCTTCAGCAAGTGATAAAAAGTAGTAGAAATCGCATTCAGAAGGGTTTTTTTCTTCGTTTGGAATTGTCTCTGGTTCAACTGAGACAACATCTAGTATTTATATAGCAATATGGTCAGAAAACAATGGTTCTGTAAATAAGCATGACCCGTGCTTAGGGGGCACGCCCTATGCCAGGTCATCTCTACTTGAAAATCTATAAAAAAATCATAAAAAAAATCAAAATCTAGGGAAGCACGACCCCTGCTTGGGGTTCGCAGGTTAAAATACCTGAAATAATGGCATCTAGAGGTAGGCACAACCCGTGCTTGGGAGGCACGGCCTGTGCTTTATGGCCAAAATTTTAAAATACCTAAAAAAATCAAGAATCCTCCGGTTATGTTTCGTAAGTTGAGAAAGATCCGTTTTTGGTGAGAACTATCCCATTTTTTGGTTTTTTTTAGCGTTTTGGTTCCAGATATGCTCCAAAGACTTTTAAACTACCGCTCCACTTCAAATTAATTGAAATACGCACCAAAACATGATCAGTATGGCAATTCTTACGAAATACATGAGCTGAACATTATTTAACGTAATTCACATGAAAAAGCATGAAATATGATGCAAAATGCTAATAAAAGTAATATAAAAGATGCATAAAATGGCATCTATCATGGATACAATATAATTTCATATCAACACAAGGTAGTTACTTCATTCCCATTACATACACATCCATTGACTATATTTCATACATACTCATTATATATATATATATATATATATATATATATATATATATATATATATATATATATATATATATATATATATATATATATTTGTTGGTTTTTTTAATAGGGTTTGATTGAGGCTATCAAAGAAATGTTACCCTTGGCAGAGCACATTTAGTGTATTATGCACATATGTCAAAACTTACAGAATATGTCTAGTGGTTCCCATTATGAAAACATATTTTGGAAATCTTCTGAGGCATCTACTGAGCAAGATTTTAAAGCTGCTATGATAGAGCTTGAAGTGTGTAAACTCAAGTGCTCATAAGTACCTAATGGGAAATACCCTAAGACTTGGTCAAGGGCATTTTTCCAACCATATAGATATTGTGATGTTGTGGAGAATGAAATGCCAAAAGCTTCAATGAAATTATATTGGATACCAGGAAGAAGCCAATTATCACAATTTTGGAGGAGTTAAGGTTGTACATGATGGAGAGGGTATACAACATGAGAGTGAGGAGAAACAATAGACTTATAGTTATTAGTGAACCAAAGGTCCATGTTGTAAGAAACAAAAATATAATATTTATAAGGTGGCAGGCTATAACAAAAATAGCTTGTTCTGTTAGAAGGCCCCGTAAATTTAAAGTTATGAGAAACTATAGACAAAGAGTTGTTAATGAAACATAGGTCCAAGTAAATATTTAGTAAGGTTACTTATACTAATTTTTTTTTCCTTTACTAATGTTTCTTCATGTAGGTGAATGGAAATAAAGGTGGAAGTGTTGAGGGTGGGAAAAAGAGTTGGTAAGGCAGATGCACCTGAGAATTCAATTGACAAAATCTTTGATTTTGATTAAAGTGGGTTGATATCTTAGTAAACAATTTAGTTTGTATGTTAACTTAAAATTAAGTTGTGGAAACTTTATAATATTCATTGCATGTTACTATGATATTCCTTGGTTAACTTAATATTAAATTGTTGAAACTTTGGTTGCTATTATATTTCATGATTTAGTAAGTTACTTGTTATAAAGTTGCTTAAAATCTTGCATGCATGAAAAAAGACTTATATGGTGCCATGCATATTGGAATTTTATGGTTTTGAAATCCAAGCATCTTGACAACATATTGCCATTTAGATTGTCCCAAAATATGTGTTTTTCCTTATGAGAATCCATACACAATTTAATTAAGTGAAAATGACACAATATGGTCAATATACCCGACAATTTTTAAGACTTTGAGAACCTGCAGACCATTAACTAAATAAAAGTACAAAATATCCATGCCCACAATGTGGTCTATAATGCATAAAAAGGGAATCGTATTCATCATGTGTATTATTTAGTCATCATTTACGTAATGACATTACTATAAAAGAGTTTCAATTGGCCAATATATTTCAAACATAAACATTGCAATCCTTCCACCCTAATAATCTATCCAAAAACTCCATCTACCCAGATACTTTCTATCATGATCATATACATAGACTATCCAAAAGATTGGTTGGACATATCTATCATCAATCATCAAAACTATACATTCAAACATTACTCACAACTACTTCATTATCAAACTGCAAATCAGTGCAATAAAAAAAAGAATCACCCCCTTTGTAAATCCCATGTAAGACTTCACCACTACATTCCTATTGTTCATCTCCATGATATGTTTCTCAAAAGCTTCCTTCTCAGCTACCTTACACGCTGCTCCCTAGTTTAAATTAAAGAGAGAAAAGAAAGGAAATGGGTGGAAGTGAGAGGAAAGTAAGAGAAATTGGTGTTACCGAGTTTCATTAAAGGAAATAATTGGAAGGAATGGAAGGATCACTTTTCCTCCTAACTTTCTTTCCGATTTGGAAGGATTTGGAGAGAGAACAAAATGTTTAACTTTCCTTCCATTTCTCTCCGACTCGGGAACACAAAAGACAAATTTCTTTTCCTTTCTTGTCTCTTCTTTTCTCCCCTTACTTTCTTTTCTCTTCTTTTCTTTGATACAACTCGGGAGCAGGGTGTTAATTATTGCAGTTCACCTCTCAACTACTCAAATTTAACCACCTTCTTCTGAGATTTCAACAACTCACTGTAGTCTTCCTTCTTGGTAATCTCATACCTCAGCTTACAAATATGATATTTGTAGCGTCCATTCACTATGAAATCGTCTTTCCAATTGAAAAAATTACACTTTTGGCCCTATAAGTTGACTATCACATACGTGTACTACTTAATATGATATGCTTTAAAATTAGGGTATCAAATATGTGAAATGTTCAAAATCAAAATACGTGTAACATCCCAACAATTTCAACAAATTTAAACCTTTCACAACAACCCATTTACTGATCAAAGTATTCGCAAAACCATTGTTTCCAAAACATTATTTAAAATCAGAGTCTCCCAAGATCCAATCAGTCATAAAACCAAGGATGTGTACGGTCATGCCTTCACCTTGCCATAATCATCTGAAGCACCTGAAACAATAAATTGAAAATGTAAGCACGAAGCTTAGTGAGTTCCCCCAAAGTACCACCATATAAACAAATCACGTACACAAACACTCATGCCTAGCCCAATCAGCCTCGGGCTGGAATACCAGACATGTTTAGGTGGGCCCATTCATCCTCGGGATGGAATACCCTGGTATCATAAGCATGTTTGGTCCAATCAGCCTCAGGATGGAATACTAAAACATCTCGAGTCCAATCAACCATTCGGATAGAATACCCTAGGCCCAATCAACCATTAGGTTGAAATGCCAATATACAATAGGTCCAGTCAACCATCAAGTTGGCATACCCCAAGCCTAATCAATCTTCGGGTCCAATCATCATCAGGATGGAATACCCAGGTTGGAATGCCAATATACAACAGGTACAGTCATCCTCGGGATGGAATACCCTCGGGCCCAATCAACCATCGGGTTGGAATACCCCCGATCTGTTAGCCCACGCACATAGCAGTAAAGCATCAACAAACAACCAAAATATATGCACATATAACAGTAAACATATAATCAATCATCAGAAAATCAAGCAAATCTACAGATCACTAAGCATGACATCATCCTATATACTAGGATACTGATCTAACAGATCACTACATCATGATAACATACTATCACATAACAGGATATCTAATCTAATGAGTCGTCCTTGGTGTCTTCTACCCATAATCATAGTGAGGAAAAACTCACCTCCACTGATGATAACTGAAACAACACTCGATCCACGGAAAACACTACTCCTCACACAAAAACAAAATCCGGAAACAATCCCAATTAATAACTAGGGTTTAACCCATAACCATGGTCCAATCCATCCTTCATCATGATAAGGGAAAAAGACCAATTTTCCTTTATATACAAGCCCAACTAAACTAAAACTAAAACCCTTAATGGCCCAAGGCCCAAAAAAATCGATCGATTGGGCTTCTGAGAGAACGCATGGCATTCCGTCTATGACGCCTCGCGTCCGAATGCCCATCGTTCCCAAGTAAATGCTTTGTGTTTTCTTGTTGTGTACCAACTCCTAACTGGCTTAAGATCTCATGTCCAAACTTCATATCCAACCCTAATGTAACGTATAAAGCCATAAAGTTGCAGACTTTATTGCCGTGCATGGTTACAATGAGCCAAAAAGGTAAAACTGTAACGTCCCAATAATAAGACCAAAAATTTCATTTTTAATTTTATAAAACCAGTAATCCAAAACATTGTTATACAACCCAAAAAGACCAAAATATGTCACTACTTCATATCATATCAGAGTACATCTCAAAATACGGAAAAAGGTGGTGTCTGCTCTGCAACCATCCCAGACTCTTCCCTTTCGAACCAGAAGTACCTGAAACATAAACTGAAAACCGTAAGCACAAAGCTTAGTGAGTTCCCTAAAATACCACATACCATACATAATAAACACATACTGGGGCCCCACCCCACATCGGGCCTCGCCCAACATCGAGTCCCACTCGGTCACGGGCCCCGCCAGACATCGAGCCCCACCCAGGTTATAGATCTGTCATTCATTAGGTCTCGGCTAACATCAGGCCCCGCCCGGTACACATGTAGACATATAATCATGCTAACACATACGGTAATCAGCAAGCCAATGGCATACAATACAGTCATCGGGCCTCATCCAACATCAAGCCTCGCTTGGTATACATACCAGCACATAACACATGTAAGAGTCATGCAGACATCTATCATCCTAACGTAAAAATCATGGGTAAGACTTGGTGCCTTTGACCCACTAAACCAAGTGAGGAAACTCACCTCAGATTGCTGAATCCCACAGAGAAATCATTGGCTGCAGTCCCGCTAAAATCCTTGCGCTATCAATCACAAGATAACATCCCAATAATAATTGGATCCCGACTCACACAAAGAGTCTAAACTAGGGTAAAAGACCTTTTTACCCTTTACCTAACTTGGCCCAAGGCCAAGGCCCAAATCAATTATCCAAAAGGCCCAATTTCCAAAATGACCACCGAAGCAGTGGCGGAGCCAGGATCAAAATAAAGGTCTATCCCAATTTTATTTTTAGGGTAACCCAATATTTTTTCCGGGATACTTGGGTTTCCCCAGTTCAATTTCGGTTTTAAACCCAAACCTTAATTGAATCATTAACTAACCTGAAGTCTTGTTATATAAACATGAAGTTGAGGTATATTTTGATACTTGAATCAATGTGGGATTCAAAGTAGATATCAAATTTAGTATGAGGATAACAGGCTTATATAATAGAGAAAAATGGTTGAGTTTACATATGTTTGGCGATGTGGGAGAGAATAACTATAAAACAAAAATAAACAAAGAATATGTAAGGAGCAAGAATTGAACTTGAGAGCTTTACTTTGAAAAGGCAACGATTTAACCAGTAGCTCTACTATTTGTTTGTGTTTATAATTGAAGGGATACATATATATACATTATACCGAAAAAAATTGAAGAATTCGTAAACAAAAATTACACTACCGAAAAAAATTTGAGGGGTATCTCGGGCTACCCCGGGATCCCCTTGGATCCGCCTATGCACCGAAGACCCAAATATGGCCCAATTTTCTAAATTAGGCCCAAAACCATTCATGGGCCTTCAACCAAAAAAGTCCAATAAAATAGCATCAACCCAAAAATACAATTCTGATGGCCCAACAAAGACCTAGACTCCTAGGGTCCAACACGGTCCCAATACCATAAAGCCTAAAACTCCTAAGTCTACTGCTAAGTATATGCGGCGTACTCAGCTCGTACGCTCAACATACATGCTCTGGGGATAGTACGCGCAACGTACCATCTTGTACGCCCATCATATTCCCCAGTTGGCCAACACTCATCATTAAGCTCTTATTCGATTAAGACTTCAAACCAACTCTCATATCCGACTTCCTTAAGGTGGCTTATCACGTAAATTTTGCAACTTCACGTGCATACAAGGCTTAATGAGGCTCTAAAGATCAAAAGAGCTTAAAAAAGGTCTTAACACATGCATAAGTCAATAAACACCTCAAATCTTGCATATTTATGGACAAAGAGACCAAAAGAACCCTAGATGTACCATCAATCACTTCTGGAGCGAATCAAGAGGCTCAACAATCACTCCAATGACTCAAAAAGGCACAACATAGCACATAACTAGATCTAGCATCATAGATTAGCAAGATGGGAGCTTTTTAGCTCACAAGGATAGCAACTAATGAACTAATCCCAGATCCTCAATGTAACACCCATAAAAATCATGCCAAATTTAAACTTTTATAATCATTTCAAAACCATTAATCATTAAGCACTTGTTTTCAAAATAGTAAATATCAGAGTATCCAAGAAACAAATTCATAAATGTGAGGAGCTGTATGATCACACCTTTTTCTTCCGGTGATCATCTGATGTACCTGAAACAAAAACTGAAACTGTAAGCCCAAAGCTTAGTGACTTCCCCTAAAATACCGATACACTACAACTAACACATATACAAATAACAACATGTACTGGGACCACAACTTTACAGACTGGATTACCCCTAGGCCCACAGTGTGAGTCTGGATTGCCTTCCTGGCCCACAACTCACATCTGGATTGCTACCAAGCCCGTAGTACATGTCTGGTATGCCTTACCCGACCCTCATCTCGTATCTGGAATGCTCCTGAGCCCATAGTACGAGTCTAGCATGCCCCACCTCGCCCTCGGCTCGTATCTGGAATGCTCCCGAGTCCTCAGTATGAGTCTGGCATGCCCTGCTCGGACCTCAGCTGATATCAGATCCAATGGGTCGACATTGGTGCCTTAGACCCCTTAGTATACTTAGGGTAACTCGCCTCTCAACTGTCGAATTGAAGTGATAACCTCAAACTCTTGAACCACGGCCACGAACTCCACCACCTACATTTCCATAAATTTCCAAT
Organism: Lactuca sativa; assembly: GCF_002870075.4. Lineage (NCBI taxonomy): Eukaryota > Viridiplantae > Streptophyta > Magnoliopsida > Asterales > Asteraceae > Lactuca > Lactuca sativa. The sequence continues at coordinate 198,101,641 of NC_056630.2, read as the reverse complement.
CTACCAAAATACCCCAGAAGTCAACTAGTCAACCCTTGGTCAAAGTCCAAGTCAATGGTCAAGTTCAACAGTCCATGTTGACCTGACTCGTCGAGTGTAGTTCACCGACTCGTCAGGTCCTTCCTGAACTCAAGAAGCTATGAAATCCCCCATCGACTCGTCGAGTTTCCCTGTAACTCGCCGAGTTCATGCATGTCTATATGTCAGGAAAAACCTATCTGACTCGCCGAGTCATCCTACTAACTTGCCGATTCCATGCATAAATCCTTGCACGACAATCTTTATCGGACTCGTCGAGTTGACCATGCAACTCGTTGAGTCCCTTCAATCCTTTCTCCATTCAGATGCTTTTTAAGCCACTCTAAAGCTCCGTATTTCAGATCAAGCTTTCCAAGGCATGTTTATCACATAAAATTGCAAACTTTACATGCATGCAAGGCTCTATAGGCTTAGAATGTCGAATCTAAGCTTATAATGGAGTTTAACTCAAAAGGGAAGGTTCATACTTGCTAAAGCTTGAGACTTTATAGCTATAGAGACCAAGATAAGCTCAGATCTGAAGTTGTAACTTCAGATCCTAGCCCATACCCAAAAATGGCTAATATATATGCTAGAAAAGCCCTAATCTTCAAAATAAAGAGATCTAGAAAGAGGGAAGGTCATGGTAACGACTTTTTACCTTCAAAATGATGCCAAGAAGCAGAAGAGTCAGATCCACTAGCTCCTCTTGCACTACTCTTCTTATACTTCAAGTCTTCTTCTTGCAAATCACCTTCCAAGCTTGAAAATCACACAAGAATGGAGCACACACACACACACACGAATAATTAGGGTTTCTGGAATCACAAGGGGATGTAAAGGAAGGCTAAGGAGGTGAAGGATCCTTTAAATAGGGTGCAAAACCCCATAAATTAGGGTTTCATCCTTCAGCTCCAACTCATCGAGCCATGTCCTCCGAATCGTCAAGTTGGTTGCTTAAACTCGCGGCCAAAAATGTTCCTACTCGACGAGTCATGGCATCTTACTCGTCGAGTAGACCTTTCAATATGAAAAATAAAGCTATAAAATTAATACCTAAGAATCGGGGCGTTACAATTCTTCCCCACTTAAACTAGACTTCATCCTCAAAGTCCGTTGCGGTGAACATCTCCGGATAGTGCTCCCGTATCTCCTTGTTCTGCAGAACCTTCACTTTCTTCTCCTGAATGGCCACGGGCCTCTCCATATAATTCATGCGCTCATCATCCTAAATGTCATCCAATGATACTACTGCCTCCTCATCCGGAATGCATTTTCGTAATTGCGAAACGTGAAAAGTGTTATGGATCTGACTCAGCTCCTCAGGAATATCTAGTCTGTAAGCTACCTTGCCAACCTTGGCAATGACCCTGAATGGCCTGTATCGGTGACCCAATTGCCCCTATTCCTAAAGCAGATCACTCCCTTCCAGGGCGAGACCTTTAGGAGTACCAAGTCACCGACGTGGAACTCTAACTCTGATCGGCGTCGGTCGGCACAGCTCTTCTGTCTACTCTATACAGGCTATAACCGTTGTCTAATCTGCTGAATCTTCTCAGTAGTTTGTAAAAACTACCTTTGTCCGCCCCATCACTCTGTGGACAACCTCACCCCAACAGACCGTGGTGCGACATATCCGCCCGTACAACAGCTCAAAAGGTGGGGCACCAATACTGGAATGATAGTTGTTGTTGTAGGCGAACTCTGCAAGGAGTAGGTGGGAATCCAAACTCCCACCGAAATTGATGACATAGGCGCTCAACATGTCCTCGAGGGTCTGTATAGTCCACTCACTTTGACCATCGGTCTGCGGATGATATGTCGTGCTAAAATGCAGCCGCGTGCTTAGCTCATTGTGGAACTTCAGCCAGAAGCGGGAGGTGAATCTAACATCTCAGTCGGAAATAATAGAGACCAAAACTCCGTGGTCAGCAACAATCTCGTGGACATACACGTCGGCTAGCTTCTCGGCCGAAGAACTCTCCCGTATGGACAAGAAATGGGCACTCTTGGTCAATCGATCCATGATGGCCCATATAACATCAAATCCCATCGCCTTCCTTGGTAACTTGGTAAGTCCATCGTGATCTGTTCCCATTTCCACATGGGAATCTCTAGAGGTTGCAGCTTGTCATGCGGCCTTTGATGCTTGTCCTTAACCATCCTGCAAGTCAAGCACCTTTCGACGTACCAAGCGATTTCTCGCTTCATGCACGGCCACCAGTAGCTCAAACTCAAATCCCGGTACATCTTAGTGGCTCCCGGGTGAATAGAGAAGTGAGACTTATGAGCCTCCTCCATAACCGTTTTCCTGACCCCACCAGACATCGGAACCCATACCCGATCGCATCGGGTCAATAATCCCCGGCTATCCTGCACAAATTAGGCGTTGTCGCCCCTTATCCTCTCCAGTTTCCAGTTCTTGGGTCGCATGCCATCAGCTTGAGCATCTCTAATCAAACTCATGAGTGGATAATCCACCGAAATCCTCATACATATCGCTGGTATTGAAGGCCCAGCTGACTTGCGGTTCAGAGCGTCCGCCACGAAGCTCACTTTACCTAGGTGGTAAAGGACCTCACAGTCGTAGTCCTTGACTACATCTAGCTACCTACGCTGTCTCATATTCAGTTTCGGCTGATCCATGATGTGTCTCAGGCTCTTATGATACATGTATATGGTATAGCGGGCCCCATAGAGGTAATGTCTTCAAATATTAAGATCGAATACCACCGCTCCTAAATCCAGATCATGAGTAGGTTATCTCGTCTCATGCGGCTTCAATTGCCGCGATGCATAAGCTATCACCCGTCCTCTCTGCATGAGGACCGCCCCCAGTCCCATCTCAGAACTCCCAAAAACACCCACAGATGCTCCTCATGCTGCTCTTGGGTCTTGGAATATACCAAGATATCATCTTTGAACACGATGACCGAGCGGTCAAGCATCGGTCGGCAAACCCGATTCATCAGGTCTATGAATATTGTTGGGGCATTGGTGAGCCCAAACGTCATCACCACGAACTCGTAGTGTCCATAACAAGTCCGAAACGCGGTCTTCTCCACGTCTTCCTCCCTAACCTTGACCTGATGGTACCCGGACCTCATATCTATCTTCGAGAACCAAGATGCTCCCTGCAACTGATCAAAGAGATCATCTATCCTCAGGAGTGGATAACGGTTTTTCACCTTCAGCTTGTTCAACTCCTGGTAATCAATGTACATCCGGTGTGAACCATCCTTCTTTCTGACGAAAAGGATCGATGCTCCCCATGGAGAACTGCTCAGACGAATGAACTGCTTGCCCGACAGTTCCTGTAGCTGTGATGACAGCTCCTGCATCTCTGGTGGCGCCAATCGGTACGGAGCCTTGGTGATAGGGGCCGCACCTGGCACCAGGTCGTTCCGAAACTCGACCTGCCTCTCCGAAGGTATCCCTGGTTACTCCTCCGGGAACACGTCCGCAAACTCCCTAGCCACTGGAACTTCTGAAATTGAAATCTGATCACTATCTCGCGTATCCACCACATACGCTAGATAACCCACACACCTGTGCTGATTGCTAAATATACTGTCTAGCCCTGGCGGCTGAACAAAACCTTGATCCCACTCTGGTACCCTCTCCATAGACAATCAACTCTCCCCCACATGGGGTTCGAACCACTACCAGCTGACCCTCGCAGTCGATCATGGCACTGAATCGACTAAGCCAGTCCATCCCCACAATCACACACACATCCCCTATGGGAATCAGAATCAAGTCCATCGGAAAAGATACCCCGAAGATCTCTAACTCACATCCCCGGTAGACCGAAGAAGCGGAAACTCTGTGTTCGTTAGCGATAGAGACTCGCAACGGGCACTCTAGATCTCCTACTGGAACACTGAACTCCCTACTAAACGTATGAGATACAAATGACCGACTCGCCCCCGAGTCGAACAAAACCAATGCATGAAAGGAGTTCACTAAAAACGTACCTACTCACAGGTATAAACAGATAAGCATAAAACATATACAATCAATAAAATAAGGGACAGAAACATACCAGGAACCACATCTGGTGCTGCCCTAGCCTCCTCTGCTGTGAGCTGGAAGGTGTGTCCCTAAGCCTTCGGGGGCTGTGCTCTACCCGGCCTCCCATCCGTAATCCTTAGCGTAGCTGGCACGGGAGCCTGCACCGGCTTGGCGGCAAGTAACAAACAATTGGCCTTCATGTGGCCAACCTGATCACAGTGATAACATAACCATATACTCGGAACCGAGGCGGGCTGTTGAAAATCCTTCGCATAATGCCCCTCCTTGCCACACCAGTGGCACCCACTACCAGCTCGATAAATCCCAGAATGACCCTTGCCGCACTTTCCACAAGTGCAGCTATGTTGACTCCCGGTCCTAGAATCAGCGGTCTTAGACCGATTCAGCGTCGGCTGTAACTGTGTCGGGGCCTGCCGCTGCTCCCTCAACTGCAGCTCAATCTCCAACTCACGCCACCTAGCGGCCTCCTGCAACTCCAGTAGAGTATCACATCGCTGGGTAGACACAAACTGACGGATGTCAGTCTTGAGCATGCTCAGATAATGTGTCATCTGAGCCTTCTCGGAAGCAAACTCCGGGTAGAACATCACCCTTTTTGTGAACATACGAGTGATCTCCATCACCGACTCCCCATCCTGTCTCAATCCCAAAAACTCCTGAGCCAATCGTTCCCGCTCAACCCGTGGAATGTAACGAGCACGAAACATATCCCTGAACTGCTCCTAAGTAACAACAGCTTTTTGAAAATCAGTGTACGACCCAGTCGTCAATCTCCACCAGTCCTTGGCCCCGGACCTCAGCAGGTTCAGGGCACATCTGACCTTCTGGTTAGTAAGACATGAGCATGTAAAGAAACACCCCTCCACATCAGAAACCCACCTCATGGCTTTGATGGGGTCCCGGGTCCATCAAAAGTAGGGGGCTTCGTGTTATCGAAGTCCCTATACTGAAAAACCCAACTGGCTCCTCCCATGTCGTCGTTACAGCCGATGCAGCTGCTGCAACAACTGTCTCTACAAGGGCTACGTAACGCTCGTCGAAATACTCGACCATGGTGGTCTTAATAGACCCAAACATCTCTGGCAGTTGTGCCCGGAACAAAGCGGCAACCTCATCATGCAGGATCTCCCGAATCCTGGTATCTAGCTCATCTGCCCCCATCTGTACCACAACCTCGGGTGTTGCCGGCCCCTCCTGGCCGCCAACTTCTGATCCTAATCCGGATCCTGCCACAAAGCGTCTCGTAACCACCATTCTGAAAATATACCAGAAAGATATCAGATAATCCGCATAATAACAGGAAACTAAGTCCCAACTAAACCCTAGGGGTTGTGACTTCCTTGCTACGTGTATGGGTCTTGTGCTTTTAATAGTATGGGCCCATACTACCTTCCACACATACCCATATTAGTCTCAAGTATCATCACAACACCCTAACAATATACATATGCATGGTCGTTTCTCATTCCTCACTCCTAGAGGAAAGCTGACTATCTCGTAACTGACCTACCAGTCTCATACAACCCACCCATGAAACTTCCACCAACCCTGCAACACTCGTGTATGCTAGCCATACATAACGTTGGACCTTATAGACTTTCGAATACCTGATCCTACCCTAAGCCCTTCATTAAAAAAGAACAGGAAATAAGGCTAAAGCAAACATTCTCAGGCTATAAGATCTTAATTATGTATAGTCGTGATGCATACACAAGCAACTACAGTAATGATGTCAATTTTATATAAGAAAACCCTAGGCTATCAGGCATCATGTAATCAGGCAATTCTATCATGCAATTCCTAAAGATCCCTAGCATAGTACTAACATGTTGTTCTAACATATCACAATATCAAATAACCGTATGGTATTTTAGGGTCTACTTACTGGCTCCGGCTGATCGTACACCCTGCATCATCCTTTGTTATTTTGAAAACCTTTTTGAAAATCATTTTGAAAATCTTTTCCATAGTTTGAGACTAGATTCACATAAGTGTTCCTCCAATTCACTCAAACCAAGACTCTAATACCAACTTGTAACACCCATAAAAATCATGCCAAATTTAAACTTTTAAAAACATTTCAAAACCATTAATCATTACAAAACGTGTTTTCAAAATAGTAAATATCATAGTATCCAAGAAACAAAGTAATAATGCGAGGAGCTGTACGATCATGCCTTTGCCTTCCCGTGATCATCTGATGTACCTGAAACAAAAACTGAAACTGTAAGCCCAAAGCTTAGTTAATTCCCCCAAAATACCGATACACTACAACTCACACATATACAAATAACAGCATGTACTGGGTCCACAACTTTATAGACTGGATTACCCCTGGGCCCACAGTGTGAGTCTGGATTGCCTTCTAGGCCCACAGCTCACATCTGGATTGCTACCAAGCCCGTAGTACGTGTCTGGTATGCCTTACCCGACCCTCATCTCGTATCTGGAATGCTCCTGCGCCCATAGTACGAGTCTAGCATGCCCCACCCCGCCCTCAGCTCGTATCTGGAATGCTCCCGGGTCCTCAGTATGAGTCTGGCATGCCCTGCTCGGACCTCAGCTCATATCTGGAATACTCTAGAGTTTTTTTGCTACTGCACGGAGCAGTACAACCTCAAACCAACCCACATAATATGTCGACATATAACATAACTAATGCACATACATGAAATCAGATAGTAACACAGGTAGTCCTATAGATCTACCAAATTGGCATAGCACTAGCATGCATAACTAACTCGTACTAAACATATCACCAACTACTAGGATATTAGATCTAATGGGTCGACATTGGTACCTTAGACCCCTTAGTATAGTTAGGGTAACTCACCTCTCAACAGTCGAATTGAAGTGATAACCTCAAACTCTCGAACCATGGCCACAAACTCTACCACCTATATTTACCATAACACCATTTCCATAAATTTCTAATCTACCAAAATACCCCAGAAGTCAACTAGTCAACCCTTAAGTTCAACAGTCCATGTTGACCCAACTCGTCGAGTGTAGTTCACCGACTCGTCGGGTCCTTCCTGAACTCAAGAAGCTATGAAATCCCCCATCGACTCATCAAGTTTCCCTGCAACTCGCCGAGTTCATGCATGTCTATATGTCATGAAAAACCTATCTGACTCGCCGAGTCATCCTACTGACTTGCCGATTCCATGCACAAATCCTTACACGACAATCTTTATCGGACTCGTCGAGTTGACCATGCAACTCGTTGAGTCCCTTCAATCCTTTCTCCATTCAGATGCTTTTTAAGCCACTCTAAAGCTCCGTATTGCAGATCAAGCTTTCCAAGGCATGTTTATCACGTAAAATTGCAAACTTTACATGCATGCAAGGCTCTATAGGCTTAGAATGTCGAATCTAAGCTTATAATGGGGTTTAACTCAAAAGGGAAGGTTCATACTTGCTAAAGCTTGAGACTTTATAGCTATAAAGACCAAGATAATCTCAGATCTGAAGTTGTAACTTCAGATCCTAGCCCATACCCAAAAATGGCTAATATATATGCTAGAAAAGCCCTAATCTTCAAAATAAAGAGATCCAGAAAGAGGGAAGGTCAAGGTGAAAGACCCTGTATAATGGTTTGGTCTAGGCATACTAGTTAGTGGTAGTGATTGTGTAGGAAAAACCGATTTTGTCTAGTTTACGGTTGTTATGTGTTTACGGCCGTAAACACCTAACGGTTGTAAGTCGGTTGTAAGTCAGGTTTATAAATAGGGCATTGTGTCAGACTTTAAAGGTTGTTGATGCCTTCGTGTTTTCTCCAAGTTGTATCTGACGTTTTATTGCTTTAAGGCGTATGCAAGCTTGGTTCGTTTGTTATTTGCTCATTGTTTCATCTTTTGCTTCTGTTATTTGTCTTTGATCATTGGTAGATCCGTTTTCGGGCTTTACAATTGGTATCAGAGCGAGACCAGTGTCAAAGACGTCCTACAGTTGCGATTTTACGGAAAACGATATTCACAGCGAAAGAATGGTTTTATTCCAGTCGAATTTCGTGTGTTCAGAAGTTCACGGTCCTAGCTTACGGCCGTAAACACCAAGTTCACGGCCGCAAGTTATTCAAGGCTCAATCACCGCAAACGATTTTCTTCTCCAGTAAATCGAGTTCCTGATTTAAGGCTTAAATAATCATATTTCACTGCATTTAATTCTTAAAAATAAAATAAACTTTTAACAGAAAATCATTGGCCGTAAATCGATTATCTGATAATCAATTTTAGATAGATTGCGTCTTTGATTTTCTGTTTCAGAATTCGAAAAAATTCACGGGCCGTAAACATCTCTCGGCAGTAAACTTGTCTTGAAGCTTAATTAATTAATTTTCGGAAAAACATATACATCATCACAAAGGTAATCACTTCTAGATCACAAATATATAATTTGTTTCGTGTTTCACCGTGTCATTATGCCAGAAATCACGAAAAATGATTCGTCGGAGCTTACGGCCGTAAGCTTAGGCCGTAAACTCCAAGCACTCAAATTTTGGACTTGTTTTTAATTTATATTGGTGCTATTGATTTTTACATTTACGTATTTTCAAGTCTTGTGTGTTAATTCGTAGTGTAGGATCGATTTTTGGTGGTTTTTCGGCTGAAGGTTCTTAGGCCGTAAACTCCGAGTTTACGGCCCAGGAACCATGTGTTTACTGCTTACGTTTTGAATAAAATAATTAAAGGAATATCGTAGGTTGATTTTCAAAACAATTCTTAGGCCGTAAACCTCGAGTTTACGGCCCAAGAACAGATTTTTCAGTTCCTTTTTATTTAAAATTATATTTCACGATTTCCTTTAACTTCTTGGCAGTAAACTTGATGTTATTACTCGTTTTTATACAATGAAATTTTATTTTGGTCATATTTTTAATTAGAATATTTTTTTGGGGGTTAAAATAAATTTTTCTTTAAGGTTTCTTACAGTTGTGTTTGAGTGCAGACAATGGCGAATCTAAAATTCGCAGATATGCACAACTTAGCAATTGTACTCGCGGATCCTCCGGTTATTCATTCGGATATGCGATCAATGATTCATCGATTGCGTGAATGCTGCTTAGCATCCGCAATCACAGTTAATCTGGTGGTCTATCAAAATTTAATACGCGAGTTTTGGGCGACTGCAAAGACACACATGGATAATGACGGTAATTTTACAGTGAAGGCAAAAGTACAGGGTCGAGAGATTGTTATTAATGAAGGCTTTATTCGTGAAGCATTGTTAATTGATGATCAACCTAACTTCCCGATAGAGATTGGAATCGAGGATGCTCAAAGAGTTCTACGAAGAATGAGTTACGAGGGAATCTTTCCGCCGACGCTGAAAAAGTTGTTACATCCATACTGGAGGTTCTTGGCCCATGTTTTTGTAAGCTGCATCTCAGGAAGGAGGTCTGGGGCAGATGAGATTTCTCAATGCACAACTAGTGCTTTGGTATCTCTTGCTGCAGGGTTTCGTTTTAATTTCTCAAAGTTCATTCTTGAGGAATTTGTTATCAACATCAGAGCTTCTACTCGGCATACTTTCCTGTTGTATCCCCGTTTTGTGCAAATGTTTATTAACATTCAGTTTCCTAAAGTGAGGAAGACGGGAGAGACGTTGGATATGAAGTCCTTGGGTCCACACACTGTGGGACTCATCAAACAGAATAGAAAAGGAAAATTTATATTTCAAGGACTATATCCTTTGGAAAAGTTCGGCAAGTTTACTGAACTGGATGAACCACCAGAGTCATATGAGTTGTCCGAGCAAACTTCCTCGGAGCAGACATCTGCTGAAAAGTCAACTCCAACCAACATTGTTATAGATGTGTCCGAAGATGAAGAAACCGAGAAAGAAGACTCACCAACTCCTAAAGCTCAAACTGTCTCAAAACGTGAACAAGAGTTGAGTGAAGATCAAGCTGGTGGAGAGATGAATGTCGGTGAAGAGTGAAATGATTCTTTTGATGATCTTGACCTAACTGGTTTTGATCGTGATGATATAGCCGCTTCTTTGGCAAGCAGTGCCAATATTGTGTCTCATGAAAATCTTGACACAATTTTCCACAATGTCGATGATGTTGTTTTACAAACAACTGAGACAAGGAAATCGAGCGAGACGTTTGAAACGCGAACTCCTACTTCCAAGCAAAATGGTGTCGACTTCTATTCCTATGGAGATGGTTATGGGATGTTCCCCTCCTGTGTTCGTTTCTCCTACTTCCGAACCGTTTGTGAGTGTGTTTTCTCCAGAAGCTGACCAACCACAATCTAAAAGAAGAAGACTTGATGCAAGACAATCTGAACTGATCGCAAGTTTGGTTAGCGGTCTTCTTACCCCACCTATCATTGCTACTACTACAAGACTCACCACTACAAAGATGTTTCCTACTGGTCCTAGTTCAACATTTGATGTTGCTGGTCCCTCAGCACCACCCGGTTTCTCGGTTCCTAGATTTAATCGGAATGATTCTTCCAAAAGGCTGGCACTACACATGGCAGAAGAACAACTTTTGTCGCCTGGTCCTCGAGGAAAGGGTGTCTCTATTGATGAAGGGGGTGCTAGGGGTGATAATCTTACTCTTGCTGGTCTGCAGAAAGAAAATTCGGTTCTTAGCCAGAAAAACATTGAACTCGGTATTCAGGTGGCAAAGCTTCGTGCCGAGAATGTCGATCTTCATATCCAAGTATCCAAGCTACAATCAGATAAGTCTAGTCTTGGTGGACAACTGGCTGAACTCAGGAAGGATAAGAAGCTGAAGAGCAAGCATATCTCCGATTTACAAGATCATTTTAATCTGCTAACTTCGAGCTATTTTGAGTTGAAGAAGAAACTGGAGGTTGATCTTGGTGACAGATATCAGACGACTGTTGAAGAACAGAGAATTAATCTTCACGTGCAGGCTTTTCCAGTAGACTTGCCGGTCAGTCAGTCTTCTGGTACCACTGAACGTGTTACAGTTGATCCTCCAGTGGCTCTGTATATTCAAGAGATTATCCGACGAGGTCAAGAAGACGATGTTCAGAGAGGACAATTATTGTTTAAACGGAATACTACTCGAAATGCAACTCGAGGTGAACCCTTAATAACTGTCACTGATCTTGAAGTTGTTAGATTCCGAGACACATTTAGAGATAGATCCGGAGTGGCTGTATGGGGATTTCATGACCCTCTCAGACTGTGGATTATCATTCGTAAGAGTGGTAATTTAGAATTGTACAAGGATATCCATGCTTTTAGGTCTTTAACAAGAATTGATCTAACGGAGTTGTCACAAGCTCCGTTTATCAATCTCTTGAATAATCCTCAGGTTACACAGTTTATGCACTTTCTGGATGATCAAGTTAAGAAAGGTTTTCCATCAATGCCGACGGCAGAGTCAGTTATCTTGGAACATCCAGATGTCTTTGAAGAATCTACCGACAAGCCATTACAGGTGGTTATGTGGCCTCCTACGAAGCAAGTAAAACAATTTACAATTCCTCAGGGCTATCAAGATGGATCTCTCAGTTCTTTGGAATGGTGGGTCTATGATGAAAATACATCTGGAGCGGTCATCAAACTTAAAAATGGGTGTATCCGTTTGTACGATCGCAAAGACTTGCTGCAATTCAGGAAATGGGATATTCATTATCTTAGCAACTTTCAAATTAAAGTTGTTGAAGATATTTACGAGGAAGGAGCCAAGGTGTACACAACAATGGTCGCGGAGATTCTAAGCAAGAGAATGTGGAATGGAGCGATGGGCCAGATGGACGTGATGATTGTCAACAAAGGAATGGGTTCGAGCTAGTCCAAACCAAGGGGGAGATTGAAAGACCCTGTATAATGGTTTGGTCTAGGCATACTAGTTAGTGGTAGTGATTGTGTAGGAAAAACCGATTTTGTCTAGTTTACGGTTGTTATGTGTTTACGGTGGTAAACTCCTTACGGCCGTAAACACCTCACGGTTGTAAGTCGGTTGTAAGTCAGGTCTATAAATAGGGCATTGTGTTAGACTTTAAAGGTTGTTGATGCCTTCGTGTTTTCTCCAAGTTATATCTGACGTTTTATTGTTTTAAGGCGTATGCAAGCTTGGTTCGTTTGTTATTTGCTCATTGTTTCATCTTTTGCTTCTGTTATTTGTCTTTTATCATTGGTAGATCCGTTTTCGGGCTTTACACAAGGTAACGACTTTTTACCTTCAAAATGATGCCAAGAAGCAAAAGAGTCAGATCTACTAGCTCCTCTTGCACTACTCTTCTTATACTTCAAGTCTTCTTCTTTCAAATCACCTTCCAAGCTTGAAAATCACACAAGAATGGAGCACACACACACACATGAATTAGGGTTTCTAGACTCACAAGGGGTTGTAAGGGAAGGCTAAGGAGGCATAGGATCCTTTAAATAGGGTGCAAAACCCCGAAAATTAGGGTTTCATCCTTCAGCTCCAACTCGTCGAGTGGTGTCCTCCGACTTATCGAGTTGGTCAATTAAACTCGCGGCCAAAATCGTTCCTACTCTATGATTCAGGGCATCCAACTCGTCGAGTAGACCTTTCAATATGAAAAATAAAGTTGTAAAATTAATACTTGAGAGTCGGGATTTACACTCAAGCTCCAAGCATAACTCCAAATGGTCCACTTCTTCTTCTCCTTCTCAAAGCTCCAACAAACACACTTTATGGCTCAAAACTCTCACACACTAGGGTTTTTATTTCTGGACAAAGGAGGGTGCAGGCTAGCTAAACATGACCAAAATAGGCTATCACAAGGTTTAAATAAGGTGCAAACCCTAAAAATTAGGGTTTCATTAACCTTCACGTACACCATACGTACTCCATGTATGCACAATGTATGTGGATTGAACCCCGATCTAGCATGCACTAGTACACCCAACATACAAGGAGTACGCTTAGCGTACTCCAACTTTCCTGAAGTTGGCAAATCTGCCCCCTGGGGACGAATTCTGAAAAACATTACACACCAAAGGTCTAAACTGAAAAGTACTTTGAATCAAGTGTTCGAAAAACTCCAACTCCTTAACCCATTAAGACAAGGAAGGTCCAAGATCACACTTTTATCACTTAATCTACCCTAAAACGTCTAAAAGGACAACTCCTTTGGTCTAAGGTAGCTCCTACCCAAAAAGACCAAGAAAATGGGGCTAATAAGCATAAACTTCTAACATAAGCAAGATATAGAGATATGATGATCAAGTTCAGAATTTTATACCACAAAATGATGCCCCAAGATGCCAAGAGTCCAGATCCATAAGCTTGAGAGCAACACCATACTCCAATGATCTTCCTTCTCTTATTAAGAACACTAAATGATACCAAAAAGATGAACCAAGGCTTCATACTCTCAAACACACTTAGGGTTTTCGAAATGAGGATGGAGGTTGGAGTGGTAAAGGGTTTTGAAGCCATAATGTTCTTTAAATAGGGTACAAACGCTAAAAATTAGGGTTTGGTCTCTGCGTGCAAACGCCTAGCGTCTATCATAGAATGCATAGCGTTCTATGCCAAACGCCTGGCATTTGAACGCCTAACGTTCTGTGCCAAATACCTGGCGTTTGGACCAAAAACCTCATCGTCGGGATTACGATTGAGGATGTTGTTAGAAATAATGGACATCATTAGTGAATTCTTGAAGTTCCAAAACCTCCAACTTGGATTATCATGACTCCAGGAGGTGCGTTCAATGCTGAGCTCGTTTTGACAACGACGCAGAGGACATGTTTCTTCCTCGCCATGTCCAACACGTTTGACGAAGCTGGAGTTTTGAGTCCGAGCATACAAGGAAGACATTAGTTTCCGTTTTTATCAATCAAGATAAACAGGTTTCTTATCGTAAATAACCTAATCTAATTTTTGGTAAGAGCATTATGTAGATGGTTCGTATTGGGGCTTCATTTAAGGAAGCTATGCCACTATGCCAATGACATTGTATTTTAGGTCCGTGTAAGTCAATCCACGTGTTACGGGGTCAAACCCAAAAAAATGATAGGGATACAGTATACTCCAAAAGAACACTGCTAAATTGCACTAAAATTTAGTACAAGATAAGCAGGTTCGATCCACAGAGACACATGGATACAGTCTATACCTTTTTGCGTAAGGTACTTTGGTTACCAAAAAGAAAAAAAAAGGGGGGGGGGGGGGGGGTCGTATGAAATAATTCAAGTAAATGAATAAAGAAACGAGTAAATGATTAACTAGCTAAAATAGATTCAGAATTTGTAAAGGCTCCAACTCTATGTATGACAACATAGCAATGTGATTGAAAGTGAAACATCCCAAAAATACGGTCCAAAAATTTCATTTTTTAAATCATTAAACAAACCATAATTATCAAATGATTTCTTTCATAAACATAAGTTGTTTTCTCAAAACAAAGTATTAATTCAAAACATGCTTATTTTATCAGAGTAAAACATCCCATGCTAAACTCTTGGTGTGTGCGATGCAATCATCCCAAGCTCTTCCCTCCGCTACCGGAAGTACCTGAAACCAAAACTGAAAACCGTAAGCATGAAGCTTTGTGAGTTCCCCAATCTACAACATACCATACACATAATCACGTACTAGGCCCCCGCCCGTTACATCGGGACTTGCCCGACATCAGACTTGCTCCGGCATTGGGCCCCGCCCGGCATCAGGCCCCGCCTGGCATCGAGCCCCGCTCGGTATACAAATCTGTCTCTCTTAGGCCCCGCCTGTCTCTGGGCCTCACTCTCCATACATATACAATCATATAAACATACTAATACATATAGAAACATACTCTACCGTACTCCTGATCTAAGGCCTAGCCTAACTTGGGCCCCGTCCTTGGTATGCTACTAATGAGTTATGAAACCCCGTCCACACTCCTGCTGATAGTGAGATACGGGCCCTGCCCACACTCACTTCTCTCCTATCACGGGCCTCACCCCTACTTTGCTAATATTGAGATATGGAACCCCATCCATACTCATCTAGTGATGAGATACGGGACCTCGCCCACACTCACCTCCCTACCAGGCACATACAAGTATCATAAAGACAACATGTATAATCTAACATGCATATATAAATCTTCCTCGGGCTTTCCCCGATATTGGACCCCTGTTTGGAACATACTACCATACATATATACTTCGGGCTTGCCCCGGCATCGGACCTTGGTTCGGAACCTATCGTACCGACACATGCAAGAATCACAAAGACTTCTAGCATACTAACATTCCTCGGGCCTTGCCCGACATCGGATCGTGATCCAGAACATATAACATATAATGCCTAGGGCTAACCCCCGGGTCTTCCTACTATACACAAGCATAATGGGTTGGCATTGTGGCCTTAGACCCATGCACACAGTGAGGAGACTCACCTTGCACTGCTGAAGTCCTGCTGATACTTCTCTAGCTGCTAACTGGCAATTCCTCGAACTGCTGATCATTCGGCTCCCCGAACTATCAGTAACAACATGACACTTAGTCCCAAAATTTCCTCAAAGTCAAATTAGGTCAACCTTGGTCAAAGTCAAAGTCAACGCTCTGAGTTGACTCAACTCGCCGAGTTGCTCAATCAACTCACAGAGTTCCAGTAATCAGAATCCTGAAATCGCGATCCAACTCGTCGAGTCACCACCTGACTCGCTGAGTTCCCTGGCTACTCATGGTTGCGATTTATCGAATCAACTCGTCGAGTCAGCCCTCAGACTCACTGAGTTCTAGCATGAACAGAAACTGGACAACTCGCTTCGACTCGTCGAGTCCCTTCCTAGACTCGCCGAGTCTCTCATTCTGTTTGGTTCATCTTAATAGATTAAGCCCCTACAGTTCAAATCTAGACCCCAAACTTCGTCTTCATGCTAGAAATGACCCCTTAAGGGTAAAGTTTCCAACTTTACCCACTCCAAATCCTTCTTAATGGGTTTAGCCAAAACCCTAGTCCCCTCAAGACATAAATCTATGACCAAAACCCATATTACTCCAATCCATAGCAGGGGAACCAAGATCTAGACCCTAGTCACCCAATAAACACGTAAAGTCCTGAACTTTACATAAATCTATGACCAAAAGGCCATACTAGCATCCTTAGGGTTTGCATGAGACTCTAATGGCATAAAGTTTGCACCTTTATGCCTTCACAACCCTCAATGACTTCAGATCCGAAAGTATCATCAACTTGGGACATCCTTAACCTATGAATCCTACTTCTTGGAAAAAAAAACCCCATAAAGGGATCATAAAGAGATCTAAGAAACTACAAGGCAATTAGGAGCTTGATTACTAGAAAGTGATGAGATTAGAACGAAATCCATGGATCCACAACCTTCTCCTTGAACCTTCAATCTTCCTTTTCTTCTTCTAGCCTTCAAGAACACACGAAACACTCAAGGATGGCTCACACACTCTCAAAAGGCTCTAAGGTTTCGTGGTTTAAGTTCTAGACAATGAAGGCTGGGAATGGAACCAAGAGGAGGAGAATAAGATGTTTAAATAGGGCACCAAGTCCCAGATTTAGGGTTTCCCAAACCCTGACCAACTCGCTGAGTTGGTCCTCCAACTCGCCGAGTGGCTCACTTAACCCGCGACCCAAAATATGCTCCTACTCGTCGAGTCATCCCACCTACTCGACGAGTTGCCTTCTGATCTTGAGGTTTTCCTTTCCTTTCTAGGTCTTTTAAATTCGGGGTGTTACACAAAGATGACATGATATTTACTTACTTCTACCTAGGTTGGTACATATAAGTGCTAACAGGCTCTAACACTTCACATTCACCACATTAATTAACCCAAATAAGCTCTTTAATTAACCCTAACCTTACTAACCTAACCTAAAGAAGCTTTTAGTATTAAATTGAAAGATTACATTAAGTGTGATGTGAATGTTTCCAACAACACCCTACCCCTCACAAGTTTGGAAGCGTAAGAGTGTGTGGATAAGATTTACACTAAATTCATTCAATGGAAATCAGTTTAGTGCTTGTTACTTAGTCCAATCCGCAATTATAGATTTTGCAATTAGATAACTTGAATGACCTAACCCTGATTCAAATTATCAATAAGAATTACAATTATAATAAAGCATTCGATTAAAACAAAATCAAATTCAATAGATAGAAATTGAAAACAAACATCAAATCATATGATTGAAATCACAACTAAGAAGTCAAGACATAAAGTTGGAGAAACTAGGGTTCTAGACACACATGGCTAGAACAATCAACAAGTTAAAAAAAAGATGAAATAATCCGCAATGAAACTTACAAATCTAATGACAAAATGTTTCCAAATGATTACAATCGAAAACTTGTATTAGTACTAGAAATCACCATTCTCTAAGGGCTCTGAAATGAAGTGTAAGTCTAAAATGTACCAAAATCCTAAGATAGAGTAAAAAGGAAAAACCGCCAAAAGGCAGTTATAGGACCGAACAGGGCTTGTGTTGAAATAGGGTAAATCAATTCGACCAGTGTCGTGTAGAAAATGACTTGCCGTCTTCGGGACTTCTTCCAAAGTACATTGCTCAAAATTGCATAAATGGATCAACACAACCCGTGTCAATATAAGCTAAAATGACACGGTCCGTGTTCTGCAAGGTCCGTCTTTGCTTCTAGGCGAAAACTTGATTTTCCAACCTTTTTTGTTCCACGTTTGATCGTCCCGATACCTTCACCTGTGCTTCCCGCCACCTCCCAAAGCGCGTTTCCACCTCCGGATCACCTGAAATGAAGTGTAAGTTTAAAATGCACCAAAATCCCGAGATAGAATAAAAAGGAAAATTGCCAAAAGGCAGTTGTTGGACCGAACACGACCCTTGTTGAAATAGGGAAAATCAACACTGCCCATGTCATGTATAAAATGACTTGCCATCCTCAGGACTTCTCCCATAGTACATTGCTTAAAACTACATAAATATGCAAGTAAGATTGTTCCAATAAATAACAATACTTTTAATGAAATGAATATAAAATGAAGTAAACTACACTAAATCGATGCATAAAATGGACAAAAATATGTGCAAAAAGCACCTAATACTACGCTAGCTTCTAGCATGTACATTGGTTAACATGTCGCTCATATCCTTATCTTTCGGTAATAATATGTTACTTTAATGACTAATTGTGGAAAAAAAAACATTAGTGACCGATCTGAGATAAACACCAATCTTGGCTATTGTACAATATCAACTTTCCATCTTAATATAACATGTCAAATGTTTAGCCTATTTTATATATATATATATATATATATATATATATATATATATATATATATATATATATATATATATATATATATATATATATATATATATATATATATATATATATATATATATATATATATATATATATATATATATATATATATATTTTGGTGTTTCTGCAGGGCTTATGGGGATTTGATGGATAGTTTGAGGTAGTCATGTGTAATATTGTTGTGGATAGAGGAAGTTTAGAGGGAGATTGGTGAGCAGTAAGCTGGTCAGCACCCATCTTCCACCACCTCCTCCGTTCCTTCTTGGCAACAACACTGGAGTTTCCTACTTTTCATAAATTTAAACTTGTCAACACCCATGCTAGCTGTTCATCCGCTAATCATCATCCTTAGTCTTCTTCCTCAACCTGATCGCCGTTTAACTTTTACATTCGTCCTTCAGGTACTTTACTAGATCTATACCTCTTCTAATCTTATTACTTGCAACTACGTACTTGATTTCATCGATTTCTTCTGGTTGCTCTCATCTATTTTTAAGTCTTTCTCGTCATTTAATTTCATTTTCTCGTATGGGTTTTGCCTAAAATCAACAAATTTGAAGTCTTTCTGTCCATTTTAATAGTTTCTCATCTGTTTTTTTTTTTTTTTTTTTTTTTTTTTCCTGAAATCAACAAATTGAAATCTTTCTGTCCATTTTTATAGTTTCTCATCTGGGTTTTGCCAGAAAATCAACAAATTTGAAGTCTTTCTGTTGATTTTCAGCAAGTTCGCTCAGATTGGTTTTTTCTTGTTTAATCAACAATCTATTTACGATGAACTCAAGATTACTTCTCCGATCTGTTGGCAGATCTTTTTATTAAGAAAAAAGACGAAACTTTTCTTGAGGTGTTACATGTCTAATTTGTACGACTTGATACCTCTTTATGCAGCAAATTTGATGAGCAGAAGTTGATCGCTTTATGGGCAATACATGCCGTGGATCTTTAGGAACAAAACACACAGAAGGCTTTAATAAGCCCGAAGACCATTCAATCGCTACTCAAAACCCTTCTTCTGCTTTATCTAACAACTCTTTAGATTACTCACCCACCACCTTGATCAATCAAAACCTCATATCTCAAGAATTTTCAAAAGAACCCACTCCGAAACCCCTCCCTCTTCCCAAAAAAGACACCACCATAACCATGAGTCGCCATGGAACCTCCAACCAAGCTTACTACGTTCTTGGCCATAAAACCGATAACATTCGCGATGTCTACACATTGGGTCAAAAGCTAGGTCAAGGTCAATTCGGTACTACCTATTTATGCACTGAAATCGCAACAGGGATAGATTACGCTTGTAAATCGATTTCCAAAAGGAAGCTGATTTCAAAAGAGGATTTGGAAGATGTTAGGAGAGAGATTCAGATAATGCACCATTTAGCAGGACACAAGAATATTGTCACGATTAAGGGTGCATATGAAGATCCTTTGTATGTTCATATTGTCATGGAGCTTTGTAATGGTGGAGAATTGTTTGATCGGATCATTCAAAGGGGACATTATAGTGAGAGAAAAGCTGCTGAATTGACAAAGATTATCGTTGGTGTTGTTGAAGCTTGTCACTCACTTGGTGTTATGCATAGAGACTTGAAGCCTGAAAATTTCTTATTGGTTAACAGAGATGATGATTTTTCACTCAAAGCAATCGATTTCGGTCTCTCAGTTTTCTTCAAACCAGGTATATTATAATATTATATAGCAATACATAACCTGAAACTTGTAAAATGCCTAAATCTTTATATCTTATTATGAATTTGGTTTTCTTTCTTTCTTTTTTTTTTAGGTCAAATCTTTACAGATGTAGTAGGAAGTCCATACTATGTTGCTCCTGAGGTGCTTTTGAAGCATTATGGTCCAGAAGCAGATGTATGGACAGCTGGAGTGATACTTTACATACTGCTAAGTGGAGTGCCTCCATTTTGGGCTGGTATTTGTTATAAGCAATAAGCACTAGTTATGGATTTTCTTATCAGGAATGTTGACTTTGACTTTGACTTTGACTTTTTGTAGAAACACAACAAGGGATATTTGATGCTGTTTTGAAGGGAGATATAGACTTTGATTCAGACCCATGGCCTGTTATATCTGATAGTGCAAAAGATCTTATTAGGAAGATGTTATGTTCTAGGCCTTCAAATCGCCTAACTGCTCATGAAGTTCTTTGTATGTTGACTTTTTACTCAAAATAGTGTAAAACTAATTTTGATATCTTAAAGATTATGTTATTGAAAAGTGTAATATGAATTATTTGCATATAGGTCATCCTTGGATTTGTGAAAATGGTGTTGCTCCTGATAGAGCATTGGATCCAGCTGTTCTTTCTCGTTTGAAGCAATTCTCTGCAATGAATAAGTTGAAGAAGATGGCTTTACGTGTAAGAACATGTTTGACTTTGCTATTTCTTGCATTTACTACTTTCTTATATGATTTAAACATGACTGATGATATTATTGGATTAATAAAAAAGTAATCTTGATTCTTGAATCTTGAATCTTGAATCTTGAATCTTGAATCTTGAATCTTGAATCTTGAATCTTGAATCTTAAATCTTGAATCTTGAATGTGTTTAGGTTATAGCTGAAAGCCTATCAGAAGAGGAGATTGCAGGATTGAGAGAAATGTTCAAGGCAATGGACACTGATAACAGTGGTGCAATTACATTTGATGAACTTAAAGCTGGATTAAGGAAATTCGGTTCTACTTTAAAGGATACAGAGATTCGTGACCTTATGGATGCGGTAAATCTTGAGTTAAAAGTTCAAAAGTTGTACACGTGTCAAGTTGTGTGGTGTTTGTGCTGACATGTCATGTGGTTTTCCAGGCTGACGTGGACAACAGTGGGACAATAGATTATGGTGAATTTGTAGCTGCTACAATTCATTTAAACAAACTTGAAAGAGAGGAGCATCTTGTTGCAGCTTTTCAGTATTTTGACAAAGATGGAAGTGGTTATATAACGGTTGATGAGCTTCAACAAGCTTGTGCAGATCATAACATGACTGATTTTCTTGTAGAAGATATTATCAGAGAAGTTGACCAAGATAACGTAAAGTCAACATTTTAATATACAATCCTATACTATTTTTATGAGCTTATTCAAACCAAAAAGCTCTTGACTTTTTGCAAAAAGCTTTTTCAAATCAAACCTTTTCAAGTTGCTTGTTAATTGACAAGCTCTTCCCATGAGCTTTTTCAAATCAATCCATAAAAAGCTAATTGAAAAAGCTCCGAGTTTTATTGGTTTTTGGGGAATTTGAAAGAAAGAATGATGAGATTATGTTGTGATTATTATACAGGATGGAAGGATTGATTATGGGGAATTTGTGGCAATGATGACAAAAGGAAATGCAGGAGTCGGAAGAAGAACAATGCGCAACAGTTTGAATATGAGCATGAGAGATGCACCAGGGGCTCTTTAATTTAAGTATGTCTGCAAAGGTGGTGATATTGTAGATTGTACAGCTGGCAATGGAGGCTTCAAGGCTATGACTTAAGTGGTTGTGCCGCCGCCACCCACCACCATGAGGGAGGAGGAGTTGGGTGGCAGTGGATGTTTAATGTTTGAGCATTATTATTTGTTTTATGTTTGTTGTATTACTTGAAAGGATATGTAAGAACTTAATGAGTGCACAGTTTCTTGTTTGTTGTTATTATTGTTCAAATTCTTGTGCGATGACACTTCTATTGTTTTTAATTTTGATAGGAAACAAAATCTACTAAACTTTGTGCCTATGCTTCTTCATGTGTTTTACACTTGATGATAACTTGTGACTTGTGAGTTATTACACAAGAAACCAAAATCAAAATGCTCATCAAGATCTGTTCATAAGCCTGCTACTAAGACTAAGTTTGATTCGATCAGATTCAAATTGTTTGATACCATATTTAGAAGTCTTTGATCTCGTGTTGACTCAATCAAACTTCGACTTTGGGGTTGGTTTTTTCGTTTTTTTTTTTTTTTAATAAATCACTTTTGACCACTTCTGGTTGCGTCACATATAACACGCGTAACACTTGGTCTTTCATAGTTGTTTGTTTTTGGTTTTGACAAGACAGAACACTTGACCTTTTACAATTGTTTGTTTTTTATAAGATTTATGATTTAAAACTGTTGCGTGCGTGCTGCACGGCGATGAGCCCTCATCTTCATACCACTTCTCATGTTATTATTGAAAGTAGTTTTGTTTTAATTTTTTCACATGTTTATTATTTTAATAATATTATAAAGGATATTATAAACAATTCAAGTGTACTTTACATAATTTCAAAAGTGTTTGATAACCAAATAATAATAAATTATGAAGGTGATCACAAAAATTACCAAATCTATTGAAGCTAACCGAAAAAATAACCTTCATATTGGAAAAATTAACAAAATGAATATGTTGTTCGATAAATTAACAATTTTATTTATTGTTATTTAGTAATTATTATGTTCGTCTTTAAAAATCATATCATCATGATGATTCGTATATTCAATTTGCATATGATTAAAATTAAATAAAGTTTTGATTTAAAATTATTTTTAACTATTGTATGGTTAATTTCAGGTTATTTCAGCAGCCTACAGACATTAAAAAACAAACAAACTTTTTATTGCAGTTTGCAGACGTTTGATCCACCTCTTCTGCCGCAGATGGTTTCTGATGCGGTCTGCAGACTACATCATTTTAGCTTCGAAAAAACAAACAACACCTCAATCGACAACTATCAAACTGCCACTTAGTTCAAAAAATATAAAAATATACAATCTATAATGTTGCAAACATAACATATACAGTTGCAAGAAAATATCTGTTACAAGAAACATCCGTTACACATCTCATTCATATGTTTGTTCGGTAATACTTATCTATCACATTGAACAAAACAATCATATAAAAAGACTTCTTAAATAAAGTATTGGATATCATTTTATTCTATCTACTTATTGTAAGAAATCTTGAAACCAACATACTCCTAGACTCCTACTTCTGTAGTCTCGGATGAAGTTATGATCTCCTGCAAAAGAATCCACATGAATGAATATTGCAAACATATAACAAACTGTAAACAACAAAATATGAAGCAAATTACATACTTTTAACTCTCCATTTCTTGAAAAGATACATTTAGATGTAATAGCACGCCCTGATTCCAACAACCATCCCACCTCACACCAAGTTTTTTCTCCATCTTCTGTTTCTTTTATTGAACTCCACAAGTTCTTTGGGAGTAATACAAGATGCTCTTTGTCTCTTAACGATTTTTCTACACCATCAACTGGTATAAGTTCTTGAAGAACACTCTGCCATGAATCATGATAATGAAAACAAATTAACGATTTATATAGTAGACTTTATGATACCCTTTTGGGCATTTTAGTAATTAACCTCGAAAGATTATCGTATTGAAGTGTAAAAAGAAGCGATAAACTCACATTGGGAGAATCTTGGAAGTATGCTTTAGAGTTTACACATTGCCACATACCCAAAACTTGTGAAACATCAAGAGCTTTTGTTGTAGCAAAAGCCGAATCACGAATTGCACATCCACCTAATTGGTCTCCATTTCTAAAAGGGCCATACCATTGCTCAACAAAAACTTTAATGTTCTTCAAGACTAACTTACTCTTTTCTTCAAAACCCATGATTTGAACAATCCTTACACGAGATTCTTTATCACGAGGATCAATCAAACAGTGTTCCAACTCCAAGATTCCTGCTTTTTGAGTTGACCAAAGAGCAGTGTAGGACCCACTTGATTGGTATGCAAATGCGGACACCATGTTAGTGGGACCTCCGATTGTTCTTTCATCAACATTAAACCTTGTGGCAGCATCGGCTTCACAACCAACTGTTGGAAGGAGTTTTATGAGTTTGTAAATGGCGGAAGGGTTTTCAGGTTGAGCGAGAGTTGGGCATTGTGTTTGCCAATCAAAAACTTTGACTTCCCATTCTCTGTAAGCATCTGGTACTACGTTTTCTGGAAGCTCAATTGGGTGGCCATCAATGGTGAAATCAGCTCCATATCCGTCCCATTCGCCGGAGATGTTGCTAGCAAATTCCGGCCAGCACCCTTTTCAGATGCCATCATCAGATAATATCAAGAATTCGCATTGATTTTGAATTTGAAAAGTAAAAGGTAAAAACTTTGACCTATTAAAAAGTCGAACTTGAATTATTGGTGTGAATAAAGTGCCAGTGAGAAAATTAATCTAAAAATTCACAATCTTGATACGATCAGAAGAAAAGAAAAGCATGATCTTGATGCGTATTCAAAGGTGTGAAACAAAGTCGATAAGAAAGAGGAGAGAAGGGGGTTAATTACCGGAGGTTGAGTCGGTGGATGCCGTGTTTTGTTGGAGAACTGGGTTGTTGACGGCGGTGCTGGGAGTGGCGGCAGTTGCAGACATAATGGAGGGTCGATGCGAATGGATAGAAGGGAGATTGAAGTGAAGGTTGAATTGGGGGGTAGGAATTAGGGTTCTATGGTGACGATGATGGATTGCTATAACTCTGGAGCCAACCATACCCATACCCACACCTACACCCGCCATGTTTGGCTTTGAGAAAGGAGGGTGTTGATTCCATTTGTGTGCATATATTGGTCGTGTAGAATGTGCGGTTGGAAAGGATTCATACGACTTCCGAATCTTTTGGGGATCGGGAAAAATCCGAATTCTGTTACTTTTGGATTCGTTGGTTAGGCTGAAGGGGAGGGATTTTTTTAACCATATAACATAGAAAATAGTAGCTTTAAGTTGTAAAAGGTAAACTTGTAAAGAGTGCATCCAAATGATTATTTTTAATAGATTTTATTTTAGACAGTGAGATTTTTATTATTGTTTCATTCTAACCCGAATTTGCATTTTCAAGACAAAAAGAATTAAGGAAAACGCAAAAAGAATTTGCACTTCTAAGTCAAAAAAACACAGTGACAAAAGATTTCATCTATCTTCATAATAGACAACAAGATTCTTTATAATTGCTTTTTCCCAACTTGAATTTGCACTTCCATGACAAACAACTCGTTATCTGCTATGGAGAAAGATGACACTGAAGGCGAAGACATCTCCTGTTTGGAGAAAAATAAGACACAAATATTATTTGACAGATTTGTGAATTAGGTTACTAATATAAGTAAAAGACGAGCCACGTATGAGAGCATCTCGTTAATGATTGTCCCATGTAGGATGTCGTGAAAAAAAAAATCTAAAAATCGGTTATAAGGACTAAATGTGTACAAAGATATTAATGACTAAATGTGTACAAACTGAAAAAATGTATTACCTATTGAGTCATTTTCCGGCTTAACCTAAAGTAGCCGATTATAAGGATTGAATCTGAACAAAAAATAAGTTAAATGGTTAAATGTATTAAAAAAACTCAGTGACCAAATGTGTACAAACCAGAAAATATGTTATCATTTTAAGTTATTATCCCTTTAAAGAATACACCCTATAATTTTTTTTTTGAAATTAAAAGTAGCAAACTAAGAGAATCTATTACATCAAAACTAAAGTAATTAATCAAATTATAATTTTGGAGAAATAAGTTATTATATAATACGTTTACTTTTAGGAAATATTTTGTTTATAAGAAAACTATGTTAATATTTGATCATACTTAAAGATGTCAACGGAGGAAAATGAGACGAGATTGCTTCTCCCGCCCATGCTCTTGAAATCTTCAACATTTCTGTAACATCCAGACTCCCAGGTATATTATTTATTTGTTTATTTTTGAGATCTATTGAGCAACTCGACGAGTTGGTGCTTCAACTCGTTGAGTAGAGACTAATTGACCACGTGGGTCTAATAAGCGACTTGATGAGTCAGAGAGCCGACTCACTGAGTTGGCGTTGTGATATGAAACCATAAATCCCCGGGGTTGGGGCCTATTTAAGGAAACTTATGTCCTCATTTCCGCCTCACCAGCTACCCACCCCCTCGTGTGAAACCTTAATCGGCCATTGAGCTAAGAGAGAGTGTTTGAGCTAATATTTGAGTGTTTTGGTGAATCTTTTGGAAGGAAAGAAGTGAGATACAAGCAAGGAACAAGGAGAGGCTGTGGGATTCAGCATTCTTTCACTTGAAGCTTTTGTGGAAGGTAAAAAGCCTACACCTTTTCTCATCTTAATGGTTAGATCTCATGATTGTGGAAGATTAAGGTTCTAACCACCTTTTTATTGGGACAACGTGTGCATTAAGTCTATCAGGAGGTCTAGACTTAAGATCTGGACCTTGTGAGGTACATAGAGCCCAAAGGTCCTAGCTTTATTCAGCCATATAAGAGTTACTGAGCTTAAAGATCTTTATTAGAGTTGTATTGGCATTTTGGAGCAAAATGTGCCATGCATGAATGTAAAGATCGAAGCTTTACGCGACATTCGAGCCTTGGGCCCAGATCTAGAGTGTGGAGTGGTAGATCTGACTTAAAATGTCTGAATAAGAATTCAGACTGAAGGGACTCACCGAGTCAACGAGCTGACTCGACGAGTCAACCAGGGTTTTCCCCGATGAGTCTGGACATGGGTAACTTGGTGAGTTGACGGGACAAATCGATGAGTTGAGTTGGGTTTTCACGATGTTTAGAAGGAATAAAGGGGACTCAGCAAGTCATAGAGATGTACTCGTCGAGTCAGGTCAACATGGATAGTTGACTTGAGTGTTGACTTCTGTTGACTTTAGGGTTTGGTCAAGGCAGGGAGAATGGGAACCATGGAAGGGTAAAATGGTCTTTTACCCATTCCAAGAGTTTGAGAGAGACAATAACCTAGTTTATTTCGAGTCGTGATTTAAGTGTTAATTAGAGATTATTATCTTATGTGTTAGGCGGAGGCTAGTACGAGATTCGTGTACGAGGTTATTACTTGTTAGCTTACGAGGTGAATCTTCTCACTATACTTTACCTAGAGTGGTAATCTTTGTGTGACCGGAGGGTCTTATGTGTTATATTGATTATTGTGATATCCTGCATTATGTCTTTGTAATTTGTGTTGTGTATTATTTTGAGCTACTAAGTTCGGACCGGAGGGTCCACCCGAGTTGTGGGACCAGAGGGTCCCACTGAGACACATTGACGGGAAGGTCTTATTGAGTTATAGCCTCGAGTGGCTAATGAGCTGTGTGTGGTATTTTGGGGAACTCACTAATCTTCGTGCTTACCGTGTTATGTGTTATGTGTTTCAGGTACCTCTCAGGATCACGGGAAGGCACCGACTTGATAGTCTGGGATTGTGATTTTTACTTGCGGATTTGTTGACATTTTAGATATTTGTGATCTTTGAGAAAATATACATGAGTTTTATTGTGTTTTAAAATGAAATTTTTGTTTGAAAATTTACGGAGTTACAAGTTGGTATCAAAGCCTTGGTTTGAGGGATTCATAAATATCTTCGGGTGTGTCTGGACTCAAACTGAGGATTTGAGAAAAAATTTCAAAACAAATAGAATTCAAAAAACGAGAAAGAGTTTTAAGAGAAAACGAGTTGGAGCAGTGTGTACAATTAGCCAGAGCCCGAACGATGATTTCCCAAAATACCCTTACTTTTGTGTTATGAGATACTTATGAGATATTAGTTATGCATGCTAAAGGATAGGCTAGGTATTTCATATTTTAGGACTAGAGTTGCCTGATTTGTGATGCCTTAGCCTAGGAGCTGCTGCTATCTGTTATGTGCTTTGAGTATGTGTTGAGTAAGAGTATTTATCTGGAGTCACTTAGAGAGTGAGTTCTGAGTCGAGAGATAATCTAAGAGAGATACCTAGATGAGCATATGAGAGATCTAGTGAGAGGGTAGTCTATTATTCGTGAGAGTTAGAGTACTTGTGAACTGGGATCCTAGAAAGAGGACTTGGGGTGACTACAGGTTAGTGTGGAAGGTAGTATTGGGCCCGTACTGCTGAAAGCACCGGATCTGTATGCAACCAAAGTAAGAATCTTTAGGATGCTAAGGAGAAAGTAGGGGCGAGTGATCGAGTGTGAGTATACTCGAGCGAGTCTCTGATGATTTTGTGTTGTGTTTTAGAGACATCATGGTGGGTACACGCCACACCCCAGGGAGCAGTGGGACTAGCGATGATGAGGTTCACAGGATGATTTGTCACACCCCAAAACCGAGAACGGCGGAAACGTTTCGGGGTG
This sequence comes from Lactuca sativa, assembly GCF_002870075.4. NCBI lineage: Eukaryota > Viridiplantae > Streptophyta > Magnoliopsida > Asterales > Asteraceae > Lactuca > Lactuca sativa. The sequence continues at coordinate 198,073,233 of NC_056630.2, read as the reverse complement.
GAGGACGTCATGTACAATATCACAAAAGTGTAAAGTAGTAAACAAGCAACAACATCATCCATTGCATTAAAAGTAAAGTTTTAATACATGTGTGTTCTTTTCATTGTAATAAGACACCAAAATATGGAATCAAAATAAAAGACGAGTCTTGTCTGTGCTCCATCTTCTCAAAACCTGGCCATCGTACCTGTCTACCGGTGACCTGAGAATACAAGTTATTTTAAAAGCGAGTATCAGCTTAAAGCTGGTGAATTCATAAGTATTTAAGTGTCATTGTCTTGCTTTGGAAATCTGTTATGAATGCCATGAAAATCTTTGAATGAATCAATTGATATAAGTATGAAAAACCCTAGAAAATCCCATATTTCCTACTAGTATAAAATGTAGTCTTCTACCAAGACCCGAATGTTTTGAAAGCAGTCTTCTACCAAGACCTGTATGTATAAAAGTAGTCTTCTACCAAGACCTGTATGTTTTGCTGTAACAAGGATGGGTTTTCCTTCTTTTTGACTATTACTAACTGTACTTAGTCTAACTTCTCGTTTATGTGAATGTATCACAAAATAAAGTAATAGGAAAAATAGAATCATGTAAGTGTTATCCTTTTGTATTACGATTAACACGACATCGTGACTAGCGAAATGTATAACCTTTGAACATCCGTAGATTGTTCAATTGTCCTCTGTAGCTGCAACAGGTTTAAGGAATGGTTAGTCCCGTAAAGGTACTCCTAATATAAGTATCAACCGTAGGCATCCGTAGATGGTCATTTACCTTTGTAGCGAACAGTAGGCTAAATAATTGGTTAGTCCCGTAAAGGTACCCCTAGTATAAGTAATAACCGTAGACATCCGTAGATGTTCATCTACCACTGTTGCTAACAGGTGGGTTCCGGAATGGTTAGTCCCGTCTAGACATCCCGTTGAACTGGGACAGGCAGGACAATTTACACATAATGTACTAGTAAATCATCCTAGTGAATCAAGGTACAAGTATCCATGTAAGTGCATACAAATAAATGTATATATGTAAATGTATTCATGTAAGAGTATCTATGTAGATGTATTCATGTAACATGTAATGTATAGTATAGACTCATGAATGAATTGACTCTGGTGTAATTCCTTGTAATAGGAATGATGTTTTGTATCTCCTAACTATCCCTATAATTGTTAACTGGAAGGTAATTGATTGTCCAAACAGGTTTATACACCCTTGCTACACAAGAGTGTGGGAAACTGAATGAAGGATGAAAACTATAACATCAATACATATATAAGAACATAAGTGTATAGATATAGTTTTGTTCAAGAAGGTAAAAATGGTTTTGTAAGACATCTATGAGTTTTGAACAATAATTAACAGTGACTTGATGTCATTTTAATAAACATTTCAAAAGTAATACATTTGATAACAAAATATTTTTAAGATAGAAAACCATTTCATGCATCACATTTTGAAGTATGTGAAATCTGCTGGATGAAAACACTATTATAAATACATATGAGTGATTTAATAACATGCTATTTTCTACTTGTATTCCCTCCCCATTAAAGCATTTAAAATCATTTAAAACATTGATTAAGGGGTATGAACTCACCTGTAGTGAGTGGTACGGATGTACTGAAGATGTAGGATCGATAGGTAACAAGTGAAGTCTTGAACACACTTTATAATCTATTAGGAAGCTTGAAATATGCTAAAAGTCCAAGAACACTTAGTGTGTGTCTTGGTGTTTTTGCAAATAAGTTTGAAGATCTTGATTTAATTCTTAGATGATACTTGAGAGGGTTTCTTGAGTTTACTCTTTTAGGGTGAAAATGAAAAGTGACTAATTTGAGGAGTAAACTCATGCTTATGCATGAGTTCACGATTTTTGGATGATTTTCCGGCCCAAACATAAAAGTTTAGTCGTGAACTTCTAAGACACGAGGTGTTTGCGGTTTTTAAATTTCAAAACCCGAGACGATACTTTCTTTCACCCGTTCGTTTAAAGAATAATATTAAAATAATCAAACGAACTTTAAATTTGCTAAGAATAAGAAATAATGACATTAACTTATAATAAGAAGTGATTGACTTTTAGGGTTTGACCGAATGAAAATTTCGGGTTGTCACATGATTCATGATGAGGTGGCCGCAACCATATGAGAGGTGGTCCCAGAGATGTTTGGGTCTATCAAAACCACCCTGATCGAGACATTTGATGAGCGGTACGCCACTGTTACTGAGGATGTTGTTGCTGCAGCCACCGCAGCTGTCGCTGCTGCCAGGCCACATGGAGGTAACTCGTTGTTGTTTCGGGAGTTCAGCAACACGAGGCCACCAGAGTTTGATGGGACTCAGGATCTGATTACTGTGATGAGATGGATCTCTGACATCAAGGGGTCTTTTTACACATGTTCTTGTCCTGATCATTTGAGGGTTCGGTTTGCGCTGAACTAGCTTCGCACAGGGGCGAAGGACTGGTGGAAGTTTGTGACTACCAGTTTTACTCCCGCAGATCATGTTGCAGTGACATGGGAGAGGTTCACCCAGTTATTTCAAGATGTGTATGTTCCCCCCTGTGGAAAGGGAACGTTTGGCCCAAGAGTTTCTGTCTCTCAAGCAGAGACTGAGTTGGTGACTGAGATTACACAGATGTTCCATGAAAGGGCGTTGTTTTGCCCTCAGCACGTGTCTACTGAGCAGGCACATGTGATTCATTATCTGAGCATACTGAGAAGGGATATACGGGAGTTCGTGGCAAACTCTTCATACTGGACATTGGCTGAGCTTCAGACCAATTCCAGGTGTAAGGAGATTGAGCTAGAGTTACAGACGAGAGAGGATGAGGAGTCCTAGAAGAAGGACATGAGACCAGTGCAGTCGCAGCCAGCGACGAAGCAGGCTAAGCCTGCTGATACGAGGACTAGGGGCCAAAAGGTCCACACTTATGGTAAGTGCGGCAAGAGTCACGATGGATCGTGTAGAGCAGGTATTTGCTACAAATGTGGCAAAGAGAGGCATATGGCGAAGGATTTCCCTAAGGGGTTTGCAGTCTGCTTTCACTGCAACTAGACCAGCCATCGGAAGGCCGAGTGCCCCTAGCTTCTTTAGGGATCAGCACAGGGATCTGTTCCTGCTGCTATACGAGCTACTGAGATTTGGTCAGCAAACGTTGAGACACCGAGGATTCGTGGGAAAGCCTTCCAGCTAACAACAGAGGAGGTCCACGCAGCACTAGACGTCGTGGCCGGTATGTGATCTTTTACTTATGCTATTTTGAGTTATGTTGTACTTATATTGTGCTATGTATAGTTACTTTTGTTGTGAGTTTTTTACCTGCTTTGGTGTTATTTGACACGGGTGCGAGTCGATCCTTCGTGTCCTTAGCTTTTAGTCATCACATTAGTATCCGACGGGAGGCGTTGAGTCGACCTCTGAGAGTTTCTATAGCCGACGAGCATGCGGTTTTTGCAACTGATGTGATCCGGGGGTGTGTGCTAGAGATCTTTGTCATAACTAGTATTTTTGGCTAAAGAAATTCTATCTATGTATGACAAACTCTCGATGTAACTTGTAACCCTAAGATTGATGTTATGCATGTTATTAAATTCAAAAACAACTATTCGAATAAAAACTCACTTGTGAAGCCCAAAAACCTAATTCAATACATATCATACACTCCACTGTGGGTTTGTAACCCTTGTATATTAGGGTTTACCTTATGTTTACTATTGTACAACACACCATCTTAATACAAGCATCACTTAGAAGTTTCACGCGTTCAGGAAATCTACCCTCAAATTAGGGTAAGTGATGGAACTACTCGATAAAAGATTAATACATACCCTTCGGGGGCATATAGCACTCATAACAAAGCAAAACAGGGCTTACAAACCTTGCATTTCGAAGTTAAACACTCACAAAAGTTGCAAATAAATCCTCTCTAAATCTCTCTCGCTCTATCTCTCTCCATGTGAAATCTCTCCCAAATCTCTCTAAGTATGTGAAATCTCTCCAAGCATGTGAAATCTCTTCAAGCATGTGAAATCTCTACCAAATCTCTCTAAGTATGTGAAATCTCTCCAAGCATGTGAAATCTCTCCCAAATATCTCTAAGTATGTGAAATCTCTCCAAGCATGTGAAATCTCTCCCAAATCTCTCTCAACTTTTTATAGTCATGCGGGTCATCCCGACCCTTAACTTGGTCAAAAATCACTCATAATGGGAAGAAAACTTGAAAAACAGCCTCTTAGAACCTCCCATAGAAGTCGAAGCCTAAGAGGCGAAACCCTTAGAAGCCGGAGCCTAAGAGGAGAAACCCTAAGAGCCAAAGCCGTAGCTCCCTCCCGGACCGAAACTCTAAAGACCGAAACCTGTGAAGACCGAACCGCTGAGGAGCCGAACCACCGAGACCGAAACCCTCTTCGCCTTCGCCCTTCGCCAGCTTTCGCTTTCGGTCCCACCACGTATTCGCCTGTGAGACTCCTTGGAACCGAACCTTCCTCTCGTTTCTCATCTACCTTCGGTTCTAATGGCTAGGACTGAACCTCTGACCCTGAACTTCAGATGTTCGCAATTTTTACCCAATTTGCATCCTTTTAGCGTTTTGAGCCCGTTTTTCGTGATTTTAACACGAGATTTTCACCCAAACTCATATTTTAGCATAAGAGACCCTAAATATTCATATTTTAATCATATTTGGAGGAAAATAATTACCTAAGAATAAAATCTAGTTGATGAGATATTTAGGTGGAGTGTTGACTTATCCTTTGGGCAAGGACACAAGCAACCTCCCATACCCACTCCATCGCCATACCCGACCACTATTCATCACTATTCAGTCAATCATTGTCCTTTTTACACTCATTTTTCCAGCCATACTCTTGAACAAAAGCTGGAAATCCTTATCTCTCCTCCCATTTCACTCATTCTTCACAAAAAAGCAAGACCCATTTCTCTCTTACTTCTCTCTCTAAAATTCGAAGATTCAAGGGCTGATCCCAAGTTCTTCATCTACTCCTAGTAAGTAATATCACATATCACTTGATTACTTCACTTTCATTATACTAAAATCATAGATATCTTACACAAGCACCATTATAATTGTGTTAAATCTTCGAATCTTCAAGGCATCTTCTAAGTGTTCTTGAGTTGAACACTTCTTTTCTTCAACATCCATCCACTGAAATCACACAAGTTGAGTTCATACCTGTAACATACACGTTCTGAAATTGTGTATTATTATTATTAAAAGTGAATAAAATTGAGTGTTGAGTTCTAACAAATAGTTTTTACTAGAAATGAAGTAAAACTATGTTTAGAATCACTCATAAAATATTGGAAGTCTTATGAGATTCCAATTAATAGCCAAATAATGAAAATTTAGCGAAAATATAAAATTTGAAATAAGTAAAATTTTATTATTTGATGTTGTAGAGAATCTCGTTAGAAGTGTTTAGGTGAAAACCTCGTTGAAATCCGGGTTCTAACGAAGAAGTTATGACCAATCGAAGATCCGCGACAAAACCGGCACGACGCCGAATGACGTAAAAAGTGAGTTTTTGATAAACTACTTTTTAGCTTTAGTAATCTAAATGAAATTCATAGTATTCGTTAAACCGAGAAGTTCGATAAAAAGAACGCCAAAATCTGACTTCGTATGAGGAAGTTATGATTTTTCGAAGTTTCAGCTTAGCAGTAGACAACTAAAAACTCGAATTTTAGATCAAGTGATTTTTAGCCGACACAACCTAAATGATAATTGAAGGTCTCTTCATTAGTATTACAACGGTAAAAAGTCTGACGAAAACGGATGTCGGATGAAGAAGTTATGACTTTTTAACGGATTTTCCTGTCCCGGTCTGTTAAAAATAATAATATTAAAATTAAATTCAAAATTAGCCGACGAAGTCTAAATGAAAGTTGTAGAGAATAATTTTAGCTACGTGTGCATATAAAGAACGTCAAAAACGGAGCCCGTATGCGAATGTTATGGATTTTAGAAGATCGGGGCACAATTTCCGAGAAATCTCGCAAGGATAAGGTTCGGAATAGGCCACGTCATCGGATTCTCGCATGCATGCCCCGTGTCCGACCCGCGTGTCACGTTCTTCTTGAGTCCAAGGTTCGGTCCATTCAACAAATGACGCGTGTAGCCTCGTGTCGCAACCTACTCGCACCGAAGGCTCGGCCAATCTGAGACCGCCACCTGCTCTTCCCTTGTTGACCTGCGAAGCGAGCCACCTGGAGGCTCGCATGCGAGCCACGTGCTTGCTTCTGATTGCTCCGGATCCGAGCCCTCTCGCCTATAAATAGGAGGTCTGCGGGCCTTCCTGGGTAATTTTAGAAAATTGCTATTTTTGGCCCCTTTTTCCATATTTTGACTATTCCCACTTCCCCCGAAGCCCCGATATTATTTTTAAAGCCCGGAATACGTCCCGAAGTGCCCGGAGAGCCCGAGAAATTATTCTTTTCGGTTTGAAGCTCTACCTTATTAGAGCCCGGTTTTTAGCTAATTCTTCCGGTTTTCAACGAATAAAGCCATATTTGGAGCCGATATGCTGCTCAAATTACTATTTTAACCCCTAATTATTTTAAGGTGAGTTCAATATATAGGAACAATTGTATGTTATGTGTTATATGTGCTATGTGCTTTTCAGTGTTATTATTCTGAGTTATTTTCCCGTGTTATTTTTATTCGCTATTTTTAATAGCAAAGTTATACCTTTGACCATGTGATCAGTGAAAGGACTTAGATTCACGGTAGTACTGGTAGGTAGCCTCTGGCCATGTAGAACAAGTCTCGTAAGAGAATGACTTCTATTCTTTGGCATTGGCACAAGGTTAGATAGGAATGGTATGTAGTCTCTGACCATGTAGAGCATGACTCCGTAAGACAATGACCTCTATTCTATGGTATTGACAAATGGTTAGACAGGTTTATAAGCCTGAAATCTACTAAAATGTTAATTAGAAATTATATGTCTTCTGTGCCATTTGGGACAAAGCTTTATTGATGCCTATCAAGTATTGAAATCGTTGTGTCTCATTGATCGTAAATCTTTGAATCAAATCTTGAGTTGATATTGAAAATCTGACATATGATACGCATATGCTATTGTTGTTCTTGTTCCCTTTTGCTTCTGTCATATTGGTATATATAAGGCATAAAATTATATTGTATCTATTTATTGAACTCACTAGGAGTTATCGCTTATCCCTCTCAATATTTAAAAATTGCAGGTGATGAGTATCCAATATCATTTTATACTGCTGAAAGATTTAGAATAGTTAATACTATTTCTCTATATTTTAGTGTTCATGTATGTATATGAATAGTAGATTCCTGGGTAGATATGAAATGTAATAAAACTTAGTCGGTTTGTATCCAATATTTTGTAATCACTTTATCAATATAAAAGATTGTTTTATAAATATGCATGTAGCATGTTTTGAGGAAGTAACTTAAGAATAATGTTGGAATAGTATGAAAGTTTGGGTCTTTCATAAATACGAAAGTTGGGGTCTTTCAAACATGGTATCAGAGCAATGGTTTAAGTGAACTAAATATCACAGATTGGTATTTAGACTTAAACTATTGGAAGATCAATATGTGAGCTGATTCATAATAAGTATATGGATACAAACCATAGGAAATATTTAAGTGGAGGATTAGGTAGTGATAAACCCTAGTATTCTAAGATATTAAGTTACTTCAGAATTTTAAGAAAATTAGTTTAAATGAACTAGAAATTTTGAGAATTTCTAAACTTAAACAAGAATTATTAAGTAAAGATGATACGATATGTATCTGGTATATATTAGGTTGAATACCTAATGAAGACAAGCAGTAGAATATTAAGAGGAGATATGCCTTATATTCTATTATGTGCTAAAATGAATATAGCATGCCTTAGAGTGCTTATCTATAACTGATATTATTTGAGAAAGTTTAAGGTTTGACATCGATATGTTTATAAATAAATGATAGCAGAATATCATAAAATAATATTTATGAAGTGTTATCGTAAATAGTTTATTAATACCTATAGAGTGGTATTGTACCTTCAAAGTATGAATAATGATATAATAACATCTTTGGAAGAATGATGTGCGTTTGAAACATGTTTGGGCGAGATAAATGTGTTGGTGCAAATCCGTAAAGTTGTTTCCACCGCTGTTCAGATTGAAGCAGTGAAGTTTAGAGAGTCGGAAGAACCGAAGATGGCGATCAATACTTCAATAGTATCTCAATTGATGTGGTACAAGATTAGAAGAATTAAATGAAGATCAAAGGAAAGGCTAATGAAGTTTTTCAGACTCAATAGGCCAAGACCTTGTGATGTAGTATGTAGTTCAAGTAGTAATATTATACATGATGCTCAAACTTAGTATTTAATAATACTGAGTGATGGCTAACCACTATCCCATCCTTATAGAAGTTCCATTGTGTGTTAAGCCGACTTTAACATACAATATTGGGATGGTGAATTGAGTCATTTAGTGGTAAATGGTGAAGCAACTTACTTGTCTAAGTAAGGTAGAATGCTTAATTGAAGAAGAAATACACCAATAGTATCATATAAGAAGAGATGTTGTAGTCAGGAATTACAGAGAACCAAGTTGAAGCTAGTAGAGCTTGCTGAGATGTAGACTTCTTAGGATAGACTCCTATGGAGTAGACTTAGACTTACTCATATACAAGAGTAAAAATGTCAAGGAAGAATAATGAAATGAACAAATGTGCAAGATGGTTTGCATGAGTTAGAAGATGACGCAGGTAGTAGAAGACCGTTTGTCTCCATGCTGCTAGAGTAAATTTTGGAATAGTGTGTCTTGTAGAGTAGACACTACTCGAGAAAGAATTTATATGAAGAAATGGAAGTAAAATTTCTATCGACCTATGGAAAAGTATTAGGATATATTAAATCAAGCATATGCATGAGAAGAATCCTAGAGGACGAGTATAGGTAATCCAATATATGTTTGATAGAAACGTGAAAAACCTAGTTGAGTCTAGGAGAAACTGTTGTATGTATTTGTTTAAACACATTCATGTGTGATAAGTTTCTTTGTGAAAACTTTTAAATGGTGACTTGGGAACTGTGAGACAATACTTGGGACAAGTATGAGTAGGTGTGAATAGTAGTAGAGGCCTATACTACTGGAAGCACATGACTCACACTTAGATCAGGAAAAGTCACAAGGTTACCAAGAAGCTAGTAAATGATTCCGTTTTATTCATGTGTGTCGTTACCTTCGATTCGGTAATGACTAAGAAGATAAGTATTGTTCAAATCTTAATGTCATAAAGAATCGAGTCCGATTAGTATAAATCTGTGAAAGGAGTTGATTGGTTCAGAGAACCATGTCTTATATAGTGACGAAACTTCAGTAGGAATACCGAAGAAGTAAATGGTCGAGGTAGTAGATAGAAATATAACAATCTTCATTAAAGAATTGAGCAATCATTAGCCAGAGATGTGACTTGCTATGTGGTGTTACTGGCCAAAAGAAATCTTTCCCCCCTACTCTTACTAGTTAAATGGCGGGGAGTCAAGTTTCCGTTCAACAATCAAAGAGTACTCCAACTAAAAAGGAGGAGGTGCTAAAAGCTAAAAGATGTGTATATCCGAAAGCATGAATTAGAGATACGTGGTGCTATTCTTTCTATTATGAAGCATCCACCTGTTGATCAAACTCTTTTTGTTTTCGCTATTCTATCAGCTCGATTTATTCGATCTGATTCTAATACAAGAGTTTGGTTCGTTATGTGTATTGTGCGAGATAAAATCAAAGGTCATTAGAATATGACCATTCGAGTTGTTGTTATAGCAAAAGTAAAGACCTTATCTTGGGTTTAGTCTATAAACCAAGAAGGAGCAGGAGTCTACAATGAGAATTGAGTTTTAAATCAAAGATTAGGATCAAATGTTCAATAGAGAATGAAGAGTGGGTGCAAGTTTGAACACCGCTAGGAACTAGGAAGTTTGAAGAATTTGACAATCGTTTGGCAAATCTTAAATATCATACATTTTAGATTACCACAAAGGAAGTAAGTTAAAACTCGAATGTTGTGACTAGTAATTTTCTCGTAAACTCTAGATCTGCTCACATCTTATTTGATTTCAATGCCTCAGATTCTTTCGTGCCTTATAAATTCACTCATTCTTTTCGAATTTCTTGTTACGCAATTGTCCAATCATTTCATATAAATAACATAGGAAGTATATCATTAGTTGTTGATAAAGTTTATAGAGATTATGTTATAAGAATTGAAAGTTATAATCTTCTTGCTAATATCTCCTTTCCCAACTTTGATATTATTCTCGGCATGGATTGGTTGTCAAAGAACCAAACAAAACTCTTGTGCTACGAAGAGATAGTATGCATCCCTATCGAAGAAGAGGATTCTATTTATGTCTACGTTGAAAATAATAACTTCTTTCTTAAAAACTCGTAAATTTATATCGAAGAGATATTCTACTTATCCGGCTAATGCGGTTGATATTGTTGGAATAGTGTCTAAGGCTGCAACTATATTGGGCAAGTATTTGACCCGGTTGTGCATGGTCCTTTTGGGTTGCCTTCACCATAGCAACTTGATAGGATGATTTATTACGAGAGAGTAAATATTATTAATATATTATGAGAATAATATAATGAATAATATATTTGTTATTTGATTAATATAAGTCATAGAATTAATTTGGTGACTTAAAGAGATTAATTAAATAAAGGGGTATAAACTGTCAATTGTTTGATAGTTAAGCTTTAGACTGTAAATCCTTATGGATATGCTAGGGACGGATTCTAGAAGCTAGGATAGCTTCAAAATCGTCCAAGGCTTATCTATGGAAAGGATTTGGATAGCCTTAAGAGAAGATTATCCAATTAGGGTTTAGGTTGTAACCCTTAAGGAGTCTACATGTATAAATAGACCCCATGGCATAAGGAAATCGACACATCTCCTAAAGCAAGAGAACCCTGGCCGATTTCCTCCCCTCTCCTCTCTCCTAAATCATCTTACTTGCTATTGGTGTTTGTAAGCCATTAGAGGAGTGACATTTGTGACTCTAGAAGCTCCAAGACCTCAAGATCAACAAGGAACTCAAAGGTATGATTCTAGATATGTTTCAATGTTGTTATTTAACCTAATTAGTCATTAGAAGTCTTGGATTCAAATCATGCTTATTAGAAAGCCTAGATCCAAGCATTAGGGTTTTGCATGCGCACATAGGAAAGTTCTTATGGCTAAAACCCATCAGTGGTATCAGAGACTGGTTTGGTTTTCTTTAAATTGTTGCTTGATTAACTGAAACAAACCTGCAAAATTCGTTTTTTAGGTTTCTGAGTCATGGACTCGGCGAGTAGGCCTGACTCGGCGAGTCCCCTTGTGCACTCGGCGAGTCCAGGCGTCAGGAATGGCCAGATTCGGGATTTTTTCATAATTATCTTATGAAAACTTACCTTAATCATAATAGATCAATCTAAATCCGATTTTTTGATATATATGACTATTATCTTGATCTAGTTAAAGGTATTTATCAACTAATAAAATATTTAATTTCCTTATATGATAATTAATTAATTATTTTAATTATTTTGGTAATTATCTTTCAAAGAAATCTTGAATAAAATCAAATATAGATAATTAGGATATTAATTGTTAATTGGAATTATTTGTTATTTGATCCTCCATGTTTTAAATGTTTAAAACTTACCCACAAGTTTTGAAATTTATATTTGTGATTAAAAGTTTTAATTTAGACAACTTAAATTTCAAACCCTAGATTTTAAAAGTTTTAAAATATAGCCCTATACTAATATGATATTACTAGAATAATATATATATGAATAACTAAATGCTAGTCTTACCGTTAGTAGGCCTCATTCACGAAGCTGATCTATAAGGTGGGTATAAGGTTGCGGCCTATAAAATGGCGCTTAATGGGTGTACACTCACACCCACCGCTTGCTTGATTGGTGGAGGGTCGTTAGCCGAACGGGTAGGATAGGGCAACCTCATCCTCTCATTAAAAGTATAATAAGAAATATAAAGTGACTACACATATTTTAAAAAAATTTCCCAATCTTAGTTACTTTAGGAAAAGTGAATTGATGCAATCCCATGAAATTACACTTTGCACCTTGCTAAGAAGTTAGTGGAGCGTGTGTGGTTTACCGGCACACTAATTGGTTCTAAGCGAAGGTGGCAAAGGGTGATTCATTGTTTATCATAGTTCGATGGAGCGTGTGTGGTTTACCGGCACATCGAATAGGTGATCGTTACAATGAAGGCACCATGTGAATTTGCATGGTAATTCACACCCGCTTTGTGATCCTCGGCATCCCAGTCATAAACAAGAGGGGCATATCGAGATTTAAACATGCCATTGAATAGTTTCAATGAATCTCATCCGAACCTAGGAATTCTCAAAAACACTTAGGACTAATAGTTTAAGTTTTGTGATGGAGAATTAGTGAATCGTCATTCACTTACCTTCAATTTATTTGCATGCTAGATTACGACATCCCTTTTCTAGTATGTAAATGTTATTGTTGGATCCTAGCCCTAATTTTTCTTATTGGGTGATAATTAGGGATTCTTATTCTAATCTATCTTTGTCCTTTCTAATTATAGATGTCGAACGCAAACAACGCTGCTGCTAGTTCTTTCACGTTGATGAGCCTTTGCCAAAAGGTCACCTTCGATGGAACGAACTTTAGCGAATGGATAAGATACATTCGCACCATTGCTCGCTATGAGGATAAGGAGTATGTCCTCGATGAGAAGCTCGAGAAAATCAACCTCGAAGTTGCTACTCCCGCCGAAATCACCGCCTTTGAAACTCATGAGCGAGATGCAACGAAGGTACATTACATCATGATCGCTACCATGAACTCCGAATTCCAAAAGTCCTACGAGGACATGTACCCGTACGAGATGCACCTAGACTTATTGGAGAGATACCACCAAAACGCGAGACAAGAGCGTTATGAGATTTTCACCAACATGATTTCCGCTAAGATGGGTCATGGAGAATCTCTTACCGTGCACCTGCAAAAGATGCAAAGGTATGTCGACCGCCTTCGCAAGTTAAATGTTGACTTCGGTGAAGACTTGGCGATCGATATGGTGCTTCACTCTTTGCCTCCGATGTACAACCAATTTAGGATGACCTACCACATGAACAAAGAAGAGGTCACCCTAAGCAAACTCCAAGGTCTCTTGAGGGTCGCTGAGAGCAACTTCAAGGACAAGTCTGTTGCACCTACTCCCAATCCGCCCGCTGCTCCTGTCTTGGCTATTGGTCAAGGAAAGGGAAAGAAGAGGAAAGCTTCATCGAAGAACTATTGCAAGGTGAAAGCCCGAGATGGTGCCTCTTCTAGTGGGACCAAAGTTGATCCCGCTAAGCCTTGCTCTAACCCAAAGGAGGCAGAGTGCCACCACTGCCACAAGATAGGACATTGGAAGAGAAGCTGCCCAGATTACCTGCAAGCAATCAAAGAGGGAAAGATCAAGCCATCTTTCGCAGGTATATACACAATCAAATATAATGATTCTAATCATGCTATTTCTTGGGTTCTTGATACCGGTTGTGGTTATCACATTTGTTCTAATGTGCAGGGACTAAGAAGAAGTAGGGATGTGGAGCAAGGAAGGATCAATCTAATCATGGGGAACAGAAGATCGTCGCCTGTGACCAAGATTGGAGTGTATTCTTTAGTGCTTAGGAATAGTTTGGTTTTAGATTTGAACAATTGCTGCTATTCGCCAGAAATGGCTAGAAACATCATTTCATTTCATGGTTTATATAGACAAGGATTTAGATTTTCTTTTAATAATGAGAATGGTTCTATTTTGGCTTATCTAAATGGTGTCTTTTACTTTGAAGCTATACCATGTAATGGAATATATGAAACCGTTATGATTGTTGATAACTTAGGAAATGATGTTTTAAATATTGATTCTTCCACTAGTATGGATAAAGCATCCTTGTGGCATTGTCGTCTTGGACACGTTAACAAGAAACACATAGCCCAACTCCAAAAGGATGGAGTGTTGGAGTCATTCGACCTTAGGGAAGATGAAACATGCGAGTCTTGTTTGCTTGGAAAGATGACTAAGTCACCCTTCACGAGTACATGTGAAAGGGGCGAGGGTCTATTGGACCTAATACATACCGATGTATGTGGACCGTTTAGATCAACCACGAAGGATGGGAACCACTTCTATGTGACTTTTACCGATGACTATAGTAGATATGGGTATATCTACTTAATCAAGCAAAAGTTAGACACCTTTGAAAAGTTCAAAGAGTTCAAGAATGAAGTGGAGAATCAATTGGGCAGGAAAATTAAGATGCTTCGATCCGATCAAGGAGGAGAGTACCTAAGTCTTGAATTCCACGATTATCTTAAGGAGTGTGGAATAGTTTCACAATTGACGCCTCCTAGGACACCGTAGTTAAATGGTGTGGCAGAAAGGCGTAATCGAACCTTATTGGATATGGTTCGCTCTATGATGATTCGTGCTTCACTACCTATCTCTTTTTGGGGGTATGCCTTAGAGACTGCCGCCCATATCCTTAACCGAGTCCCTACCAAGAAGATTGCCAAAACACCTCACGAGATGTGGACAGGGAAAGCTCCCTCGTTAGCACATATCAAGGTTTGGGGTTGCGAGGCTTTCGTAAGACGAGATACTCACGAAAAACTTGAACCTCGAAGTGAGCGATGTATTTTCATCGGCTACCCGCAGACATCCTTTGGATATCTCTTCTATAGACCGAAGGACAATGTTGTCTTCGTTGCGAGGAGAGGAGTTTTTCCGAGAGCGAGAACTCATGAGCCAAGGAGACAGTGGGGGGCAAATCGAACTTGAAGAGATTCAAGAGTCGATAGATGAAGGAACCTCTGCTGCTGGCATTCAACACGAGGAGGAAACTCCGGTTGAACCGATTGACGAATCCTTACCTCTTAGATGTTCCGATAGAGTTAGAGTTCATCCCCAGTTTTATGGCTTTCATATTACTACCGAAGGGGACACGTATATTAGTGATGGTACACTAGTAAACCTTGATGAACCTAATAGCTATAAGGAAGCCATGGCAGGCCCGGAGTCTGCAAAGTGGAAAGAGGCAATGGATAGCGAGATCCAATCCATGTATGATAACCAAGTTTGGAATTTGGTTGATTACGTGCCCGGACGTAAGACCGTTGGGTGCAAATGGATCTTCAAGAAGAAGACCGACGTAGATGGAAACGTACACACATATAAAGCGCGATTGGTCGCGAAGGGCTTTACTCAAACTCCCGGAGTTGACTATGATGAGACCTTCTCACCAGTTGCGAAGATTAAATCTATTAGAGTGATGCTAGCAATTGCCGCATTTCATGATTATGAGATTTGGCAAATGGATGTCAAGACCGCTTTCCTTAACGGAAAGCTGACTGAGGATGTTTACATGGCTCAGCCAGAGGGGTTTGTGGATCCGAAGCATCCGAATAGAGTGTGTAAGCTTGAGAAGTCCATTTATGGACTTAAGCAAGCGTCTCGCAGATGGAATCTTTGCTTCGATGAGAAAGTCAAAGAGTTTGGTTTTGTACGAAGCGAATACGAATCTTGTGTATATGTCAAAGCCAGTGGGAGTATAGTAAGCTTCCTCGTTCTATATGTCGATGACATATTACTCATAGGAAACGACATCCCGACTCTGCAGGAGGTTAAGTCCTGGCTCGGGAAGTGCTTCGCTATGAAGGACCTCGGAGAGGCTTCTTACATTTTGGGAATAAGGATAGTAAGAGAAAGAAGTAAGAGACTAATTGGACTTAGTCAGAATACTTACTTAGAGAAGGTACTAAAACGTTTTAGTATGGAAAACTCAAAGAAGGGAGAACTACCGATACAAAGTAATGCCAAATTGAGTAAGACTTAAAGTCCGAGTACCGAAGCTGAGATAGCATAAATGAGCCGAGTACCATATGGTTCCGCAGTTGGCTCAATCATGTACGCTATGACTTGTACTCGCCCTGATGTAGCCTTCGCCTTAAGCATGGTTAGCAGATATCAAGGGAATCCTGGCAAAGCACATTGGATTGCGGTGAAAAACATCCTTAAGTACCTTCGAAGGACGAAGGAATGGTTCTTAGTCCTCGGAGGGAGTGATGACTTGAAGGTGCGAGGGTATAGTGACGCCAGCTTTCAAACCGACAGGGACAACTACCGTTCGCAGTCGGGCTGGGTCTTTACCCTAAATGGAGGAGCAGTGACATGGAAGAGTTCCAAGCAGGAAACCGTAGCTGATTCAACGTGCGAATCAGAGTACATTGCAGCGAGCGAAGCGTCGAAGGAGGCAATATGGGTAAAGAACTTCATCGGTGATCTTGGAGTTGTACCTGCCATAAAGGAGCCAATGGAGATTTTCTGTGATAACGAAGGCGCGGTTGCCTTGACCAAGGAACCGAGGGATCATGGTAGATCAAGACATATCGACAGAAAGTATCACTTCATTAGACATCGTGTAGAAGAAGGACAACTCGTAGTGAAGAGGATATCATCAGAAGATAACCCAGCAGATCTGCTTACGAAGGGACTAAGTAGGGTTAAGCACTTGCAGCATGCTAGGAGTTTAGCATAGATTACATAGTATTAGAAACGTGTAATAGATAAATGTAATTGACATTTGATGATTAAATAAAGGAGTTTTATTTATGAGTAATGTTACTATCTTATGTTAAATTGTTTAGCTATTGTTTCATTTTGCATGTTTTGACTTCCAGAATAATTGAGATTATTAAGAATAATAGAAATTATTCAAATGGTCCACAATCGTTCATATGTTGGGAGTAGATATGAATGAAGATTGTCATGAATTGGTGTGTAGAATGTCTAAATGGTGTTAGACAT
This sequence comes from Lactuca sativa, assembly GCF_002870075.4. Taxonomy (NCBI): domain Eukaryota; kingdom Viridiplantae; phylum Streptophyta; class Magnoliopsida; order Asterales; family Asteraceae; genus Lactuca; species Lactuca sativa. Next base: position 198,056,332 of record NC_056630.2, on the reverse strand, counting down.
AGCAAAGGATTGCTGCAACGTTCATGAGTGCTTATGAACTAGTTTTGAGCATTGGAATAAACCCGCGCTTGCTGGAATCACCTTATGGAATACGATATAAAAGGTGATCGCAAGACGATAATATCATATGGTCTTAAAACCTAGATATATGATTTGTTATTTGTTAATTGATTGTACATTGATAATACGAAAACGCATCAGTAACTCGGTGTTATAAAACGTATTGTTGTGTATAGTTGATTATTGAATAAGTAAATGCATATAAGTCGAAGTTTATCTGTAAATTTTATCCTAAGAGGGTAGAAGAGATATCTCGGCCGCTCGATGATTTGATTTGACTTATGTGCCGGGCCCGGTCAGAACTGAATTGATGTGTTCGATTAAGTTCTATGTCAAATAAATCAGAGATCGAGAAACCTAAATGCTTGACTAACCATTCCATAGGATTGTCAGCATGATATCTAACAGAGGACTGTACGTTCCCTTATCTAAAGGACAAGATTGATTAGATCAGAGTTGACAGCGTATTTGAGAGCTACGATTGCAAACCGAATTGTACTTGTGAATATAGTTACTAGACTTATCCAAGTAGGAGACTGTTGGAATAGTGTCTAAGGCTGCAACTATATTGGGCAAGTATTTGACCCGGTTGTGCATGGTCCTTTTGGGTTGCCTTCACTATAGCAACTTGATAGGATGATTTATTACGAGAGAGTAAATATTATTAATATATTATGAGAATAATATAATGAATAATATATTTGTTATTCGATTAATATAAGTCATAGAATTAATTAGAATTAATTTGGTGACTTAAAGAGATTAATTAAATAAAGGGGTATAAACTGTCAATTGTTTGATAGTTAAGCTTTAGACTGTAAATCCTTATGGATATGCTAGGGACGGATTCTAGAAGCTAGGATAGCTTCAAAATCGTCCAAGGCTTATCTATGGAAAGGATTTGGATAGCCTTAAGAGAAGATTATCCAATTAGGGTTTAGGTTGTAACCCTTAAGGAGTCTACATGTATAAATAGACCCCATGGCATAAGGAAATCGACACATCTCCTAAAGCAAGAGAACCCTGGCCGATTTCCTCCCCTCTCCTCTCTCCTAAATCATCTTACTTGCTATTGGTGTTTGTAAGCCATTAGAGGAGTGACATTTGTGACTCTAGAAGCTCCAAGACCTCAAGATCAACAAGGAACTCAAAGGTATGATTCTAGATCTGTTTCAATATTGTTATTTAACCTAATTAGTCATTAGAAGTCTTGGATTCAAAGCATGCTTATTAGAAAGCCTAGATCCAAGCATTAGGGTTTTGCATGCGCACATAGGAAAGTTCTTATGGCTAAAACCCATCAGATATGTCAAGAGAGGGGAAGAAAATTGTAAATGATGTTTCCATTATTAATAAAAATCTTGATGACCTTCCCGACGAATTGCCTGGTCTACCCCGAATAGGCCAGTAGAATTCCGAATTGACCTTATGTCTGGTGCTACTTTAATTAGTAGAGACTGCTATATAGAATGATAGCATTTGGGTAATTGTCGACAATCTGACTACGAGTGCATATTTTCTCGCCATACGTACAACGGTTCTAATGGAGAAATAAGCACAAGTTTACTTAGACGAAATTGTGGCAAGACATGGTGTGCCACTAAAGATTATTTCCGATTGTGATACTCGTTTCACTTCTCACTTTTGGGTGAGAATGAAGCATGAATTAGGATCTCGAGTTGCTCTTAGTACAACTTATCATCCTCAGACAAATGATCAAAAGAAGAGAGCAATCCAAATAGTAGAAAATATACTGAAGGTATATAAAGTACTGTATGAGCGTAAATGTCATACTAAAATATGTTGGCGTGATGTAGGACATAAGATCTTTGGAGGATCTGAAATGATTCAAGACATCACTGACAAGATACAAATTTTCCGAGAAAGAATGAAAGCGGCCCATGATCGACAAATGTCTTATGCAGAAAAAAGGAGACGACCCGTAGAATTCCGGGTGGATGATTTAGTAATACTAAAGGTATTTCATGAAAAGGCGTTATTCTACTTTGGAAGAAAGAACGGTTGGTAAGCAAGCATACTGCTTGGAATTGCCTGAAGATTTGACAGATATTCATGAAGTGTTTCATGTGAGCTATCTGTGTAAAGGTTTAAGCATATATGATGAAATGGTTCTATTATCCGAGGTGAAACTAGATAATAAGTTAAGTAGAAGAGATCGTAAATGAAAGAACGACTAATCTACATAATAAAGAAGTAGAGTTGGTGCATTTCAAGTAGAAACACCATCGAGGCCCAAATTATACTCTAATTTTAGATCGAGTGATTTTTTGCCGATACAACTTAAACGAGAATTGAAGGTCTCGTCATTAGTAGTACAACGGTAGAAAGTCTGACGAAAACGGATGTCGGATGAAGAAGTTATGAATTTTTAACGGATTTTCCTGTCCCGGTCTGTTAAAAATAAAATTATTAAAATTAAATTCAAAATTAGCCAACGAAGTCTAAACGAAAGTTGTAGAGCATAATTTTAGCTACCCGTGCATATAAAGAACGTCAAAAACGGAACCTGTATGCAAAAGTTATGGATTTTAGAAGATCGGAGCTCAATTTCCGAGAAATCTCGCAAGGATAAGGCCCGAAATTGGACACGTCATCGGATTCTCGCATGCATGCCCCGTGTCCGACCCGCGTGTCGCGTTCTTCTTGAGTCCGAGGTTCGGTACATTCAGCAAATGGCGCGTGTAGCCTCGTGTCGCAACCCCCTCTCACCGAAGGCTCGGCCAATCCGAGACCGCCACCTGCCCTTCCCGTGTTGACCTGCGAAGCGAGCCACATGCTTGCTTCTGATTGCTCCGAATCCGAGCCCTCTCGCCTATAAATAGGAGGCCTGCGAGCCTTCCCGGGTAATTTTAGAAAATTGCCATTTTTGGCCCCTTTTTCCATATTTTGACTATTTCCACTTCCCCCGAAGCCCTGGTATTATTTTTGAAGCCCGGAATACGTCCCGAAGTTCCCGGAGAGCCCGATAAATTATTCTTTTCGGTTTGAAGTTCTACCTTTTTAGAGCCCGGTTTTTAGCTAATTCTTCCGGTTTCAACGAATAAAGCCATATTTGGAGCCGATATGCTGCTCAAATTACTATTTCAACCCCCACTTATTTTAAGGTGAGTTCAATATATAGGAACAGTTGTATGTTATGTGTTATATGTGCTATGTGCTTTTTAGTGTTATTATTCTGAGTTATTTTCCCGTGTTATTTTTATTCGCTATTTTTAATATCAAAGTTATACCTTTGACCATGTGATCAGTGAAAGGACTTAGATTCATGGTGGTACTGGTAGGTAGCCTCTGGACATGTAGAACATGTCTCGTAAGAGAATGACTTCTATTCTATGACATTGACAGAAGGTTAGATATGAATGGTATGTAGCCTCTGACCATGTAGAGCATGACTCCGTAAGAGAATGACCTTTATTCTATGGTATTGGCAAATGGTTAGACAGGGTTATAAGCCTGAAATCTACCAAAATGTTAATCAGAAATTATGTCTTCTGTGCCATTTGGGCTAAAGCTTTATTGATGCATATTAAGTATTGAAATCGTTATGTCTCATTGATCGTAAATCTTTGAATCAAATGTTGAGTTGATATTGAAAGTCTGACATATGATACGCATATGCTATTGTTGTTCTTGTTCCCTTTTGCTTCTGTTATTGGTATATATAAGGCATAAGATTATATTGTATCTATTTATTGAATTCACTAGGCGTTATTGCTTATCCCTCTCAATATTTAACAATTGCAGGTGATGAGTATCCAATATAGTTTTATACTGCTGAAAGATTTAGAATAGTTAATACTATTTCTCTGTATTTTAATGTTCATGTATGTATATGAATAGTAGATTCCTGGGTAGATATGAAATGTAAAAAAACTTAGTCGGTTTGTATCCAATCTTTTGTAATCACTTTATCAATATAAAATATTGTTTTATAAATATGCATGTAGCATGTTTTGAGGAAGTAACTTAAGAATAATGTTGGAATAGTATGAAAGTTTGGGTCTTTCATAAATACGAAAGTTGGGGTCTTTCAATACCCCTATCTTTTTCACGTTTTTCTTAAGTTTTAAGGGGGGGGGGGGGGGGATACAAGTTAAAACACTAAGAACACAACTAAACTCATCCAACAGCTTTCATCAGAAAAGTTTAACTCCATTCATGGACTATTTTGGTCAACTTAATCATTTTAGTTTTCAAAACTGTATTAGGAGAAAATAGTTCAATTTCATACCTTTAAAATGACTACTTGCACATCCCCATACAGTGTTTCTACATTTATGGTGATTTTTACAAAACTGCCTATCACTGTAGCTACGATTTTGGACCAGTATATGAATATGAACGTTTTCACACCAGTTAGAGACCTCTAAAAATCATAATAAAATTTATGAACAAACTAGACACATTTTCTAAACTCTCAGTGTTTACGAATTTAGTTTTCAACTCCGTATGATTTTTCAATAATTATTTCAAAAATAGGAACGGAAGTGATAAAACTAGCAGATTGTTAATAACTCGTTTACACCTTGTAACTTGCTAAGCAAGGTGTGTATATTCATATATAAATACATGTTGGTTATATTACATTTATTTTACCTCATTATAAAGGTTTACATCATATACAAAGAGGATTTCCACCATTACAAAACGTTTTGATAAGCTATAATAGGTATAGTTTATGTTTCCACTAACACAACAAACACATTTCAGAAGGTTTTATTCCCATAGAAAAAGGTTTTACACTCACGCACACTACACGTAAATTGTTAATGTAAATTGTTAGACATTCTTCTCAGTACTCCTGGAGTACAGGTTAAAATTCCTGGTATTTATAACCAGAGTCTCTTGTAGGGAGAACGTGATATTTGTGTATAGATCTATATTGGGTCTGACAAACCACACCTGAGTTGCATGCAACAGCTAGACTGACAAGTCTGGGGTGACAAGTGTCATTATCTTTTTTGACGCCTGAGAAACGTCGTGGCAGGTTCATTAGTCATAGTATGGTTATATCGACTCACATAGGGAGTTAACAACACATAAATTTTACGGGGGTTTTCTCAAATCAAAAAGGGTTTTATGTCGATTTAAAATCACTTTTTACATCAATAAGTATGGATATTACTTGTACATTTTGGTCTTGGTATTTAAGACTACACATCACTCTTGTAAGGAAAATATTGGATTTTTCTTGGTAACATACAACTCATTATAAAGATCGGTTTCCAAACTCTTCATCCAAAAAGCTTATGAACTCACCAACTTAATTGTTGACACTTTTCAAAACTACTTGTATTCTCAGGAAATCAACAAAACCAGGTAACCACAAGCTTTTGAGGATGGAACGCTACGGCGTTGAACAACTATTTTTATATCATGTTGTAATCAATCATTGAAATATGTAACACTTGAAACCATGTAATTCTTTTCGGATTATATTTATGATTGGTTGTATTTACTTTGAGCACTATTATACTCGTTGTTATGATACTATACATGAAGTCCACCACCCCCGGACGTTTTGCCATCCTTGGTTTGGGGGTGTGGTGTAGACCTGCATCGAGGTCAAAATTTTCTCTAAAACCAAAATTACTTGAATCACATTAACAAAAAGGGGCTTATGGCAGGCCCATTAGATTTGAAGGTCTATTAAGTATTACTCATACAACTAAACATACATCAAGTGGTTGTAAGAAGGACCTAGCTTGGATCAAATTACAAGGTTTCACTTGGATACAAAACTACTAAAATACATGGGTTTATTATAGACTTTCTTTAGGAATTGCTTTCAGAACACCATATAAATCGAAATAAAATACACTTAGAACTAAGATAAACTTAGTTAGATAACTCACGATGCATAGCCCTTTCTAACGACTCATTATTGTCTCACCTTTAATCATTATGATTGAAAAGTGCTTTCTTCGTAGACCTATATGGTGCGATCATACCAACACTAATGCGCCGGATTCCATCAGAACCCCTCAGCAATGTGTGTCACACCCCAAACCTAGGATGGCAGAAACGTACGGGGTGGAGGACTTCATGTGTAGTATCATAACAATAATTACATGTTTATTTATTCCCTTAGAATACAAGTAGTTTTAAAAAAGTGTCAACAATTAAGTTGGTGAGTTCATAAGCTTTTGAAAGTGATACAAAAGTTGATAAGTATGGTGAGTTCATGTAAAAGTTATGTTTGTTCGAGAAAATCCAATATTTTAAGACATAAAACTCGTTAAATTTAGAAGTAGAACCCGTAAATATTATTTTTTGGTAATACCCCATGTGAGTTATTATAACCATACTGTGACTTAGACGGCCTCATAATACAACGTTCTTCAGGCATAACAAGTTAAATGACACTTGTCACCCCAGACCTGCCGGTCTAGCTGTTGCATGCATCTTAGGTGTGGATTTTTCAGACCCAATATAGATCTATACACAACTATCATGTTCTCCCTACAAGAGACTCTGGTTACAATTTATAGGACTTTTGATTTCGTTACTTCGGATGTAATGCGAAGCGAATGTCTCACAAATTTATTCATTAACAGATTTACGTGAACTGAACTGAAAACCTTTGGTAATGAGCTTGAAATGTAATTGATACATAAACTATACCTATTATACTTTAACATAACTGTTTCTAATGTATATGCAACATAAAATATACCTATTATAGTTTATCCAAAACGTTTGTAATGCAAATGAACCCCATTTTATGTGAGTCGAATGTATAGCAAAAACATAACCATGTTTATCATGCCTTATCTTGTATTATTTGTAATGAAAAACGAATCTTACCAATCAGTGAGTATTTTCTATTATATAATTATACCATAACGGAAAACAAAGGTAAAATAAGAAATCATCAAATATTAACACTTTGCTCAACATGTTACAAAGTGTGATGAAAGTTGTAAGCTGTTAATTTGTTTTTAACATTTCTGCACTGTTTTGGAAAAATCACAGAAAAATCATACGAAGTTGAAAACTGAATCCATAAACTCTGAGAGTTTATAAAATGTTTCTAGTTTGTTCATAAATTTTATTATGTTTTTTAGATGTCTCTAACTTGTGTGAAAATGTCCATATTCACAGACTAGTCCGAATTCGTAGCCACAGTGATAGACAGTTTTTTAAAAATTTCCATAAATTGTAGAAAAACCGTATGGACATGTGCAAGTAGTAATTTTAAAGGTATAAACCTGAACTATTTGCATCTAATACAGTTTTGAAAAATAAAATGTTTAAGTTGACCAAAACAGTCCGTGAATGGAGTTAAACTTTTCTGATGAAAGTTGTTGGATGAGTTTAGTTATGTTCTTGGTGTTTTAACTTGTATCCCTCCCCCCCTAAAACTTGAGAAAAACATGAAAATATATGGGTATGAACTCACATTGAGTGTTATTAATGGATTGATATTGAAGAAAAAAAGTGTTCTACTCAAGAACACTTAGAAGATGCTTTGAAGATTCGAAGATCTACCACAAATGTGATGATGTTTGTGTAAGATATCCATTATTTGAGTAGAAGGAAGTGAAATAATCATATGGAGGATGATAATACTTACCCAAAAGTAGAAGAAAACTTGATGATCAGCCCTTGAATCTCGAATTTGAGAAAGAGAGAAGTGAGAGAGAAAGGTGTTTGTTCTTTGATGGAAAATTAGAGAAATGAGAGAGGAGAGATAATGATTCTACCTTTTGTTCAAGTGTATGTATGGAAGAAAATGATGGGAAGAGGACAATGATTGACTAGGTATGGTGGAATAGTGAATGGGGATGGTCAAGGAGTGTGTATGGGAGGTTGCTTGTGTTACACACTAAGGTAAAGTCAACACTCCACTCATAAATCTTACCCACTAGATTTTATTCTTATAAAAATATGAATTTTTAGGGTTTGTTATGTTAAAATACGAGTTTGGGTGAAAATCCCACGTTAAAATCACAAAAAAATGGGCTTAAAACGTGAAAATGGTCAAAAACCGGGAAAATATGCGAAAATCCAAGATCAGGGTAGGAGGTTCGGTCCCTTATGATTGGAACGGAAATTAGGAGGGAGCCGAAGGGAGGGCTCGGTCGTAGGAGGGGAACCGAGAGAGAGGTTTGACTAGGAGGTGAGAACCGAGAGCGAGGTTTAGTTGGGTACATTCGCAGGCGAGGAACCGAACTCGGAAAAAGGAAGCGAAGGCGAGGTTCGGCTCTGACATGATCGACTCTGACAAGCTCGGTTCGGTTCCCAGGGTTTCGTATGATGTAAGGTTCGGTTCTGTAACACCCGTAGATCCGGGCTAGTCAATTTAGAGATAATAGGGGTCGAAAACGACTTTTCGACAAAAGATTATTTAGAATAAATAATCTTAAACAAGTTTTAGAATATGTCTCAAGGGTTCCGTACATATAAAGAACACCGAAATCCGAGTTATAACAAGAAGTTATGGCCCGTCGAAGTGTTACGACAAAACCGACATGACACCGGGAGACGTAAAAAAAATGAATTTATGATAGAGCGACTGTTAGCCTTAGTAATCTAAATGAAAGTCGTAGAATATGTTAACCTAAGAGCGTCCATAAAAAGAACACCCAAATCTGACTTCGTATGAAGAAGTTATGATTTTTCGAAGTTTCGGCTTAGCACTGTACAACCCGAAGTTCGAGTATTAGATTAAGCGGTTTTTAGCCGACACAACCTAAACGAGAATCGAAGATCACGTTATTAGTAGCGTAACGATAAAAAGATAGACGAAAATGGACATCGGATGAAGAAGTTATGAGATTTTAACGGACCAATCCTGTCCCGGTCTGTTAAAAATATAACTTTAAAAATAAAGTCAAAATTAGCCGACGGAGTCTAAACGAAAGTTGTAGAGTACGTCTCCACCTACGCGTGGGTATAAATAACGTCAAAAACGGAGTTCGTATGAACAAGTTACAAATTATAATAGCATATTTACGTATTAAAACAAAGTATAAATCATATATACGTACACACACACACACACACACACATATATATATATATATATATATATATATATATATATATATATATATATATATATATATATATACATATGTATATATCATTAGAAAGGTATCGACGATGCGATCATTATAAGACTAATGTTGAGTTCTTTCGACATTATTTTAGTACAAATATCGTTAAGTCTATTTAAAATAGTATTATAAAGGGGTGTTTAGTTGTTTATATAACTAAAAGGTCATTAAGTAATTATGGAGGGTAGTTTTTTAAATCTTAATTAGTATAAATAAGAGCCTTGGGCTCTCATATTTCTTGCACCATTCTCTTGATTCAAGAGTCTTTCTCTCCTTATCCCCGAGCATTTCGGTCCCTCGTGATTCGACTTCTCTTTCTGTAGTTTTAGTATAGTAAGGTGAGCGTTGAAGCGGTGCACAAATCTTTCTTAGTAAAATTCAGCGACAAAGTTCTACCCCTGCAAAGCCCGACTCTTAGCTAAAATCCCCTTGTAAGTAAGTTATGCTTACCCTATTTTAAATATAATTTATATTTAAAATTAGTATTGTTATTGTAAATTTATAATAAAGATTTGAGCTATTATTATGACTTATATAAGTGTCGTTATAGTATCTTTTTAACTACTCGCAGTACGGGGAATCTGGTTTAAAGGGCTGCATAGGGTTGTTGGATTTCAGAAGTGCTATACGCCAAAATGGTCCTGCCCTCCGGTGTTTTATGTCTGGCCCCTGTCTGTACATAGTGGTTGGAAAGTATTGTTTAAATGTTTATATAATAATAATAATAATAAGACTAATAATTAGTCACGATAAATATTAGACTAAAATCTAGTGGTAATAATACTAGGTTTCGTCGAAGGAAATTATTTTAAAGTAAACGAAGCGCTGTCCGAGTACCGAGTCACCACCTTCTCAGGTGAGTGCATAGTTACTTTCATCTTACACATAGATATGAAGTATTTTATATAAACTACGTGTTATGTGTGCATATTATCTGAATACTTGTTGTCTATGCTGGATGAACCTTTTTTTATACATGTTTTAAATGATTTGAACTGTATACGTATTTTAAATAATACAAGTATGTTGGGTATGAGATGGGTAGATGAATGATGAGAGATAAAAGATGATGTGAGTAAACATTGGCAGCTATAGACTTAGTGCCTAACAAATAACATCGACAGCTATGGACTTAGTGCCTATTGGACAAACACTGGTAGCTATGGACTTAGTTCCTGTTAGGAATTGATAGCTATGGACTTAGTACCTATTAGATAAACACTGGTAGCTATGGATTTAGTACCCGACATATATGGAATTAGTGCTTTACAAACGAGCATTGGCAGCTATGGATTTAGTGCTAGTCCTATAACTCTAGAAGCAAAGGACTTCAGAATGAACGAATGCGGGATACATGACTCTTATGATAGATCCTTAAGAGTAAAGAAGATAATGGGGATGGGTAATTGGGTCGATTGTTTGATTGTTTAAACATAATAATTATATTATTGTGGGTTGAAAACCCTATGTACTCACCAGGTTTCCCAACCTGACCCACTCACTTTATTTATATTACAGGTGTTGAGATGAAGTCACATTAAACTGAGAGATTAAAGAGATGTAGATCACTAGTGGAAATAAATGTAAGTTCTGTTTATGCTTATGTTTCTGTATTGACGATGACATCCCAAATGTTTTAAAACGAATTAAAAATACTTTTCTTCGGAAATGCTTTGATAACCTATTTATCATGTTTTACTGGGAACAAATTCCGCAACATTTTTATTAAAAGAGGTACTCTGATTTTTATAAAGCATAAACAAAATCGGTCTTTTCTGGCCGTGTAAATGGGGATGTCACAGGTTCTGGTGCTCCATGCGAGGTTCGGTCTCGACTGATCAGGGAGGCTCGGCTTCAGCTGCTTCTCGGTTCAGGAGGGTTCGGTTCAGGGGAGTTCGGCTCCTAAGGAGGTTTGGCTCCTAAGAGGTTCGGCTCCTAAGAGGGTTCGGCTCCTTAAAGTTGTTTTTCGCGTAAACTTCCATTTTCGAGTGATTTTTGACCAAGTTAAGGGTCGGGATGACCCAAATGACTATAAAAAGTTGAGAGAAATTTTTGAGAGAGATTTGGGAGAGATTTCTCATACTTGGAGAGATTTGGGAGAGATAGAGATTTATAAAGAGGGATTGAGAGAGACTTAGTTTGTGACCTTTTTGAGTGCTTAGCTTTGCAACGCAAGGTCCGCAAACCCTGTTTAGCCATGTTTAAGAGTCTTACACACCTCCGAAAGGGTATGTAATAGTGTTTTATCGCTTTGCTACCTCATTTACCCCGACTAGGGTTTAAGAAATCTAAAAATACAAACTTTTCAAGTGATGATTTCTTATTAAAGTAATGAATTCTACAATAATTACATAAAGTGAACCCTAGTTGTAACATCCAAAATTTCAAACCAATTTAAACTTTTTAAAACATATCAAGTTCATCAAAACATTACAACTTGTTTTCAAAATATTGATTATCAGATTTTTTTCCCAGAAACATAAACACAATAGCAGGAGCTGTACGATCACGCCTTGGCCTTGCCTCGATCCCCTGAAGTACCTGAAACAATAAACTGAAACTGTAAGCTCGAAAGCTTAGTAAATTATCCCCAAAATACCGATACACATACAGTTCACATAGCAACATCAATATTAACCTATCATATCAATCAAAACAGAACAACCTACACTGGGTCCACAACTTTACAAGCTGGACTACCCCTGGGCCCTCAGTACGAGTCTGGAATGCCTGTTGGGCACTCAGATCGTATCTAGAATGCTCCCGAGTCCTCAGTATGAGTCTTGAATGCCTACCAGACCCTCAACTCATATCTGGAATACTCTCGGGTTTGTTGGCTACCGCACGGAGCAGTACAACCTCAACCCACCCCACATAACATGTCGACATGTAACAGATAAATGCATATACAGGTAATCAATCATTATCACATGCAGTCCTACAGATCTACTCGACTTGCATATCAATTGGCATACATTATTGACTCAACTCAACATATCAATAACTACTAGGATATCAAATCCAATGGGCCGGCGTTGGTGCCTTAGACCCCTTAGTATAGTGAGAATAACTCACTTCGCAAATAACGTCAGAAAACTAGAAAGCTTCAACTCCCGAATCACCAACACGAACTTCACTACCTATAATTGCCATACAACCCTTTTTCATAAATTCCCAAATTATCAGAATACGCTCAGAAGTTATCTGGTCAATTCTTGGTCAAAGTCAACACCCACAGTCAAAGTCAACAGTCCATGTTAACTCGACTCGTCGAGTGTAGTTCACCGACTCGCCGAGTCCCTTCTGGACTCGAGAAGTCGTGAGATCCTTGATTGGCTCGTCGAGTCCTCCTTTAACTCGCCAAGCTCATACGTGTCCAAGAAACGGGTAACTTTAGTCGACTCGTCGAGTTTTCTAACGACTCATCGAGTTCAAGGAGAACTTCAACGGACTCGTCGAGTTGTTCATCAACTCGCTGAGTTCACGGCCAAATGCACCGGGCTCGCCGAGTTGTTCATCCAACTCGCCGAGTCCTCGCAGACCTCCATCCATGCAGATGCTTTTTAAGCCATGGCAAGGCACCAGATTGCAGATCCAAGCCTCTAAGGCATGTTTATCACGTAAAGTTGCAAACTTTACGCACATGCAAGGTTCTAAAGGCTCTGAATGACCAATATATGCTTCTAATGGAGTTTTACACCTTTGGAGAGTCTCATTCCTGCACAACCTGGAAACTTTATGTACTAAGAAGCCTAAAGGAGCTCAGTTTTGAAGTTGCAAGTTTAGATCTGAGGTTGCAAAAAAGAGTAGCTTCCAAACACACTATGAAAACCCTAGAAGTTGCCCAAAAGAGTGAATGAGTTTAGGGTAATGATTTATACCCTCCAGAAGATGCTAACCACAGTGGATCTTAGGTCCTTCAAGCTTCTTGTTTCTGAATGCTTGGTCTCCAAGCTCTTTTCTCTACAAGAATTCCTCCTTCAAGCTTAAAATGCACAAGATGAGCTCACACGCGCGATTTGGACTTTAGAGGGACAATAGGTAGTGAAGGGGAGGCTAGGGGTGGCCAATGATCCTTTAAATAGGGTGAAATGCTTCGAAATTTAGGGTTTGATAAATCACAAAATCCACGATCCCATCTTGCTGCTACTTGACGTGTAAAGCAGCCTTAACTCGTCGAGTAGGACCTAAAACTAAAGAAATTCTTTATTTAAATCCATACCTGAGAATCAGGGCGTTACAATTCTCCGCCACTTGAACTGGACTTCGCCCTCGAAGTCCTTTGCAATAAACAAAGCTGGGTAGTTCTCGTGCATCTCTGCCTTCGGCTCCCATGTCCACTCGGATCCCCTCCGATGTTCCCACTGCACCTTCACCAAAGGTATTTCCTTGTTTTGCAAAATCTGCGTCTTCCTTTCCAAGATGGCCACAAGCCTCTCCATGTAGTTCAGGCGCTCATCGACCTGAATGTCATCCAACGATACTACCATCTCCTGGTCCCATGATGCACTTTCGTAACTGTGAAACAAGGAATGTGCTGTGAATCCGACTAAGCTCCTCTGGAAGCTCAAGCCTATAAGCCACTTTGCCAACCCTAGCGATTATCCTGAATGGCCCAATATACCAAGGGCCCAATTTTCCCCTCTTCATGAAGTGGATCACACCCTTCCATGGCGAGACTTTCAGAAGTACCATGTCACCTACCTGAAATTCCATCTCTGATCGGCGTTTGTCGGCGTAACTTTTCTGCCGACTCTGAGCTGTCTACAGTCACTGCCTGATCTGCTGAATCTTCTCGATAGTCTGCAAGACCACCTCCATCCGAACCATCACCCTATGAACCACTTCACCGCAACAAACCGGGGTGCGACACCTCCGCCCGTACAACAGCTCGAATGCCGGGGCGCCAAGACTAGAATGATAGATGTTGTTGTAGCAGAACTCCACAACCGGTAGGTGAGAATCCCAACTCCCACCGAAGTCGATGACACATGCCCTCAGCATGTCCTCGAGGGTCTGAATAGTATGCTCGCTCTAGCCATCTGTCTGCGGGTGGAAGGCTGTGCTGAAGTGCAATCGCATGCCCAGCTCCTTGTGAAACTTTTGCCAAAAGCGGGAGGTAAACCTGACATCCCAATCAAAGAAAATGGAAACGAGAATCCCATGGCGAGACGTACACTTCAGCTAGTTTCTCGACCGTCGACCTCTCCCGTATGGCCAAGAAATGGGCACCCTTGGTCAATCGATCCACGATGACCCAAATGGCATCAAACCCCTTCACCGTCTTTGGCCGCTTTGTGATAAAGTCCATCATGATCTGTTCCCATTTCCACATGGGAATCTCCAGGGGCTGCAGCTTGTCATGCGGCCTCTGATGCTCGGCCTTGACCATCCTACAGGTCAAGCACCTCTCGACGTACCAAGAAATCTCGCGCTTCATACACGGCCACCAATAGCTCAAACTCAAATCCCAGTACATCTTGGTGGCCCCCGGGTGAATAGAGAAGTGAGACTTATGAGCCTCCTCCATAGCCATCTGCCTAACCCCAACAGACACTGGAACCCAAACCCGCCCGCATCGGGTAAATAATCCCCGATTATCCTGCACAAACCTGGTGCTTTCACCCTTGATCCTCTCTAACTTCCAGTTCTCCGGTCGTATGCCCTCTACCTGGGCATCTCTGATCAAACTCACAAATGGAGAATCCACCGCTATCCTCATACATACCGCGAGGGTGGAAGATCCAGCCGACTTGCAGCTCAAAGCATCCGCAACCACATTCGCTTTACCAGGGTGGTAAAGGATCTCACAATCGTAGTCCTTGACTACATCCAACCACCTGCGTTGTCTCATGTTCAGGTTCGGCTGATCCATGATATGTCTCAAACTCTTGTGATCTGTGTAAATGGTACAACGGACCCCATAAAGGTAATGTATCCATATCTTGAGGGCGAACACCACGGCCCCCAGCTCCAAGTCATGCGTAGGGTATCTCGTCTCATGCGGCTTCAGCTGCCGCGATGCGTAGGCTATCACTCGTCCTCTCTGCATGAGGACCACCCCTAAACCTGTGACGGATGCGTCACAAAACACCACAAAATCCTTAACCCCCTCCGGGAGAGTCAAGACTGGTGCTTCAGACAAACGCTGATGGAGGGTCTCAAACTCCCTCTGCTGCTCGTGGCCCCACTAGAAATCCACCCCTTTCCTCTTCAGACGAGTGACGGGTACTGCAATCTTGGAGAAATCCCGTATGAATATCCGGTAGTATCCTGCTAATCCCAGAATGCTCCTAATATCTGAGGGAGATTTCGGGACCTCCCTTTGCATAAATGCCTCGATTTTGGCCGGGTCGACCAAAATCCCCTCCTGGTTAACGAGATGTCTGAGAAACTAGACTTCTTGCAACCAGAACTCACACTTCGAGAACTTGGCGTACAACCGTTCCTGCCTCGGGACTCCCAATAGTTCTCGTAGATGATCCTCATGCTACTCTCGGGTCTTGGAATACACCAAGATATCATCTATAAATACTATGACCGAGCGGTCAAGCATCGGTCTGCAGACCCGATTCATCAGATCTATAAATACTGCTGGCATGTTGGTGAGCCCAAACGGCATCACCACAAACTCGTAATGTGCATAACGAGTTTGGAACGCGGTCTTCTCCACGTCTTCCTCTCTAAACCTGACCTGATGATACCCATATCTCAAATCTATCTTGGAAAACCAAGATGCGCCCTGCAACTGATCAAAGAGATCGTCTATCCTCGGGAGTGGGTAACGGTTCTTCATCGTTAGCTTGTTCAACTCTCAGTAATCAATGCACATCCGGTGTGAACCGTCCTTCTTTCGGACAAAGAGAATCGGCGCTCCCCATGGAGAACTACTAGGTCGAATGAACTGCTTGCCCAACGGTTCCTGCAGCTGCGATGACAGCTCCTGCATCTCTGGTGGCGCTAATCGGTACGACACCTTAGTGATAGGGGCCGCACCTGGCAACAGGTCGATCCTGAACTCGACCTATCTCCCCGGAGGTATCCCTGGCAACTCTTTCGGAAACACATCTGCAAATTCCCTAACCACTGGTAGATCAGAAACTGAGGTCTGGTCCCTGATTTGCGTATCTACCACATACGCTAGATAACCCATACACCCATGCTGAATGTGCTGCCGAGCCCTGGCAGCTGAACGAAACCCTGATCCTACTCTGGTGCCCTCACCATATATAACCAGCTCTCCCCCACTTGGGGTTCGAACCACCACTCGCTGGCCCTCGCAATCAATCATAGTACCGAACCGACTGAGCCAATCTATGCCCACAATCAAGCACACCTCTCCCATGGGGATCAGAATCAAATCTATCGAAAAAGTGTTGGATTAGGTGTCTAAGCCCATAACTATAATTGGTATGTACTTGATTTTATAGCAACACAATCCTTTTGGGTTGCCCTCAAACCTAGCAACCGGACAAGGAAATTATGAAATGAGAGATATTAATTTATTATGAGATTAATAAATTAATATAAATGATTTATTAATATGTTACAAGATTAATATATTGATTAGAAATTATAATGGTTAATTAATAGTTAGCCAGAAATTAATTAGAATTAATTTTGGGGTTAACTGTATTAATTATAAGGTGTAGGGACTAGTTTGCAATTATCTAATAGTTGAGTGGAAGGCTCCAGAACCTCCTTGGAAGTGGGTGGACGAAATCTATAGGGAAAACTCTAATGATTTCATCCAAGGGGGCTTGGATAAGGCCTTTGGATTAGCTTAGTCCCCAAGCAAAGGAGTATTAGGGTTTTCCCTAAACCCTAGATCCCTCAGCTATATAAGGAGCCTCTTGGCTCCTAATTTTGGCCACTCTTGCTTTTGGAGAAACCCTAGGCTGATTTTTGCATACCCTACCCTCTCTCCTTCAAGTTTCCTTCTTGCTAGTTCTTGGGTGTGATTCCATTAGAGGCATTACATTTGTGGTGCTAGGCTTCCAAGAAGATCAAGTTCAAGAGGATTATCAATTGTTTACTGTAACAATTGAAAGGTATGTAACTCTTAAACCCTAGTTAGTTATTTTTGAAAATAGCCTCTCTCCTCTAGGGTTCTTGTTTGCAATTCAAAGTTATATGTTCAATAGTTAAAACATAGATCCAAAGTAGGTTGCATGTGAACTTAGGAATTGTTTTCTAGTTTATTTGTTTTACCTAAAACCCATCAGTGGTATCAGAGCCATTGTTTGTTTTAAATTGAATTGCTATAATAGTTGAATTGCAAATTAGGGTTTATAGCCATTAAACCCTAAAGGCCAAAATTTTCGATTTTAGGGTTTTGGATCAAAGGGTTTTTGAAAAACCCTAGCCTCCATGAACCTTAATCGAAATTAGGGTTAGGGTTTTGGAAACCCTTGCCTCTTCCCTTAAAATTTTGAAATATGCTAGCCCTTTTTAGGGTTTCTTTGTTTTGGAAAATAGTTGCCTTATTGGATAATTGAGAAAAATAAGGAAATTATCCTATCCCCATATTTTCGAAATCTAGAAGGGATATGGATTAGGATTAAATTAATTGTTTAATTTAATTAGATATTCCTTACAAGATTTAATAAATTAATTCATAGATAAATATTAAATCTAGTTATTTGGTTTATTTTAAATTTAAAATTAATATCTTAATTTTCAAAATTTATATATAAACCCTAAAGTTTTAAAAGTTTAAAACACACCTTATATATATATATATATATATATATATATATATATATATTATAATTAAAAGTTAAATATTATATATATATATATAAGACTATGGTCAGTCAAATCGCTAGTATGCCTCATTCATGAAGCTAATCTATAACGGGGGTATAAGGAAAATGCCTATAAAATGGTGGTTGAATGGGTGTCCACTCTCACCCACCGCTTCCTTGATTAGTGGAGGGACGTTAGCAGAATGGATTTGATAGGACAACTACATCTCATTAAAAGTATAATGTTATTAAAGAAAGTACTAGAACATTATTTTACAAAAATCCCGACTCTAGTTACTTTAGGAAAAATGTGAAAAGTATGCTAATCCATGAAATTGCACATTATGCTTTATTGGTCGTTGGTGGAGCGTGTGTGGATTACCAGCACACTGATAGGCACTAATAAAGAGTAGTAATGGGTATCTTATAATTATCATTTTGATGGAGCGTGTGTGGTTTACCATCACATCAATAGTTAATGATAAAGACGATAAGGATACCAAGCACATTTGCATGGTTATTCACATCTAGTTTGTGATCCTCGGCATCCCAGTCTCAAATAGTAAAGCATAATCCGAGATTAAAACACGCTATTGAATAGTTTTAATGTATCTCAAAAGAATTAGGAATTTCACTTCGTTTATTATGTCTAATGGTGGAATTGGTGAATCGTCATTCACCTACCTTTATAAGATTTAAACTTGGATCTCGACATCCCATTTCTAAGTTGTAAATCTTCATAGTTGGATCCTAACCTTGATATGATATCTTTGGGTTATTATATTGAGGTGTCCTGAAATCTAACTAAAACTATCTTTTTTTTTTTCAGATGTCTACTCCTTGAAACACTTCTACTTCATCCTCCAGCCACAACTTCTCTTTACTCAACATTTGCTCCAAAGTCGTTATGGATGGCTCTAACTATAGCGATTGGATGCGTAACATCAAGATGGAGCTTCGATTCGAGGACAAAGAATATGTCCTTGAAAAGGAGCTCAAAGAACTTGATGAGTCCAAAGCCACTCCCGAAGAGTATGCTGCCTATAAGAAGCACTATGATGATGCTACTAAAGTGGCATGCATCATGGTCGCAACCATGTCCCCAGAACTGCAAAGGTACTATGAGGACTACTGGCCTTTTGAGATGAACAAGGACATTATGGAAAAGTACCATCAGCGAGCTCGTCAAGAAAAGTTTGAAGTAGTCAAGTCACTCATGGCTTGCAAGATGAAAGAAGGGGAGTCAGTTGTATCTCATGTGCAAAGAATGCAACGCTACATAGAGCGTTTGGTCAAGCTCAACATTCATTTTGATGAGGAATTGGCCGTTGACATGGTCTTGAACTCATTGCCCGATTGTTATGGTCAGTTTATCTTAACTTACCATTTGAACAACACTGAGCAGACACTGGCCCAATTGCATAACTTGTTGCAGACTGCTGAAGCAGGGATGAAGGGTAAAAGTATAGCCTCCACTCCTGCAAGTGCTCCTGTCCTAGCTATTGGACAGGGAAAGGGGAAAAAGAGGAAAGGTCCTCCTCAGCAAAACTGGAAGGCAAAGGTCCAAGTCGGGTCATCTAGCGGTGGCCCAAAGGCTAAGCCCAATGCCACCATTCCCCATGTTTCTGATCCAAAGGAAGCTATTTGCTTTTATTGCAATCAAAAGGGGCATTGGAAGAGAACCTGCCCACAATATCTGTTAGATATCAAAGATGGCAAAGTGAAGCCATCTTCGGCAGGTATTTACACTATTTCTTCTAATAACTCATTATCTTCTCGTTCATGGGTCCTTGATACAAGATGTGGTTTTCACATCTACTCTGATTTGCAGGGGCTAAAGGAAAGTGAGGAGATAGAGCGAGGAAGGATAAACTTGATCATGGGAAACAAGAAGTCTTCACCAGTGACCAAGATTGGAGTTTATCAACTTTTGCTTAGTAATGATGTTAGATTAGATTTATTGAATTGTTGCTTCGTCTGAGATGACGAGAAACATTATTTCATTTCATGCATTGTTCAGACAAGGTTTTAAATATTTTTTAATGATTTGAATGGTTCAATTTTTGTTTATAAGAATGGTGTTTTCATGTTTGAAGCTTTACCTTATGATGGTGTGTATGAAACAGTGACTTGTGTTGATAGCTTAGGAAATAGTGTGTTTAATATTGACTTGTCTAATAGTGTAGACAAGGCATGCTTGTGGTATTGTCGTCTTGGACACATTAACAAGAAACGCATAATCCAACTCCAAAAGGATGGAGTGTTGGAATCATTTGACCTAAAATCAGATGATCTGTGTGAATCTTGTCTTTTGGGAAAGATGACAAAATCACCATTCACAGGGTCTTGTGAAAGAGGTGAAAGTTTTTTGGACCTCATACATACAGATGTTTGTAGACCCTTCATATCAACCACAAGAGATACTAATCGATTTTATGTGACTTTCACTGATGATTATAGTAGATATGGTTATGTATACTTAATCAAACATAAGTCAGAAACCTTTGAAAAGTTCAAAGAGTTTAAACATGAGGTCGAAAATCAATTAGGAAGGAAAATAAAGATACTTAGATCCAATAGAGGCGGAGAGTATCTTAGCATTAAGTTCAACGACTATCTAAAGTAATGTGGGATAGTCTCACAATTGACTCATCCTAGGACACCACAGTTAAATGGTGTGGTCGAGAGGCGTAATCGAACGTTGTTAGACATGGTTCATTCTATGATGAGTCGTGCTCCACTTCCAATTCATTTTTGGGGCTATGCCTTAGAAACAGCCGCCCACATCCTAAATCTTGTCCCAACAAAGAAGGTTTCCAAAACACCTCACGAAATGTGGACAGGGAAAGTTCCCTCGTTAGCACATATTAAAGTTTGTGGTTGTGAATCTTTCGTAAGACGAGAGACTCACGACAAGCTAGCAGCAAGAAGTGAGAAATGTGTTTTCATTGGTTACCCAAAACAGTCTTTTGGATATTTGTTCTATAGACCTAGTGAGAACGTGGTTTTTGTAGCACGAAGAGGAGTCTTTCTAAAAAGAGAGCTCATATTAAAAGAGGACAATAGGAGTACCATTGACCTTGAAGAGATTGAAGAGTCAACTAATGAAGGAACCTTAGATGACACTAGCACTAAACCAGAGGAAACAGTTCCTGTTGAACCAGTTGATAAATTACCTCTTCGAAGATCCACTAGGGTGAGTGTGCCACCTGAGTTGTATGGTTTTCATATTACTTCAGACGGTGACACATTCATTAGTGATAGGACACTGGTGAATTTAGATGAACCAATATCTTACAAGGAAGCAATGGCAGGCCCAGAGGTTTCCAAATGGAAAGAGGCAATGGACAGTGAGATAAAGTCCATGTATGACAACCAAGTTTGGAATTTGGTTGATAATGCACCAGGTCGTAAGACAGTTGGGTGCAAATTGATCTTCAAGAAGAAGACAGACATGGATGGGAATGTACACACATTCAAGACTAGACTGGTTGCGAAAGGTTTCACACAAACCCCAGGGGTTGACTATGATGAAACATTCTCGCCAGTAGCTAAGATTAAATCTATCAGGATATTGCTCGCCATAGCTGCCTTTCATGACTATGAAATCTGGCAGATGGATGTCAAGACTGCTTTCCTTAACGGGAAGCTGACTGAGGATGTTTACATGAATCAGCCAGAGGGTTTTGTTGATGCAAAGTTTCCCAATAGAGTGTGTAAGCTTGAGAAATCCATTTATGGATTGAAACAAGCATCTCGCAGCTGGAATCTTTGCTTCCATGAGAAAGTCAAAGAATTTGGTTTCTCTAGAAGTGAAGATGAGTTTTATGTGTATATTAGGGCTAGTGGGAGTATAGTAACTTTTCTGGTGCTATATGTCGATGACATATTACTCATTGGTAACGACATTCCAACCTTGAACGAAGTTAAGTCTTGGCTTGGAAAGTGTTTTGCCATGAAAGACCTTGGAGAAGCTGCCTATATTCTTGGGATTAGGATATTGAGAGATAGAAAGAAGAGACTAATTGGACTTAGTCAGAGAACATACTTGGATAAGTTACTATAGAGGTTTAGTATGGAAAATTTTAAGAAGGGAGAGCTACCTATCCAGAGCAACAAAAAATTGAGTAAGACTCAACGCCCTAGTACATATGAGGAAATAGCTGACATGAGTCGTGTACTTATGCTTCCACTGTCGGATCGATCATGTACGCTATGACATGTACTCGCCCTGATGTGGCCTTTTCTTTGAGCATGGTCAGTCGATATCAGGGAAACCCAGGCAGAGCTCATTGGATAGTAGTAAAGAATATACTCAAGTATTTGCGAAGAACGAAGGACTGGTTCCTTGTACTTGGTGGCAATGATACTTTGAGAGTAGATGGTTACAGTGATGCCAGCTTTCAAACGGATAGAGATAACTTCCGTTCTCAATCTGGATGGGTATTTATATTGAATGGAGGAGTGGTTACTTGGAAAAGTTCCAAGCAAGATACGGTGGCTGATTCTACTTGTGAATAAGATTACATAGCAGCGAGTGAAGCGTCTAAAGAAGCAGCTTGGTTGAGGAACTTCATCGGGGATCTCGGAGTTGTTCTAACCATCCAGAAGCATATGGAACTATTCTGTGATAATGAGGGATCGGTTGCCTTAACTAAGGAACCCAAAGACCATGGTAAAACTAGACATATCGACAGAAAGTACCATTTCATCAGGCATATAGTAGAAGAAGGCCATCTTGTTGTAAAGAGGGTATCATCTGAAGTTAACCCAGCAGACCCCCTCACAAAGGGTCTGAGTAGGGCTAAGCATATTCAACATGCTCGAAGCATAGGGCTGAAAGATGATATTAGTTTTAGTGGTTAGATTAGTCTAGTTCAGAAACTTGTTACAAAGTAAATATAATTGACTTTTGGTGATTAAATAATAAAGTATTATTTATGAGTTTGTTTACTGCCTTTTGTCAATTGTTTATTATTGTGTTTCATATTTTGCATGTTTTACTTCCCGAATAATATGATTGTTCAAACTCCATAGTCGCTCGTACTTTTGGAAGTAAGTAGTGAATTAAGACTATCATGAATTGGATTGCAGATTGTCTAAGGATAGACATAACAATAGAATTGCTGCAATGTTCATGAGTACTCAGAGAGTGATATTTTAGTATTGGATAAACCCAAGCTCAGAGTATTACTTCATGGAATTCATCACGAGTAATGCTGAGACGATAATATCTATGATCTCGAAACAGAGATATATGAGTTGTAATTTGCAAGTCGGCTATACATTGGTGATACGAAAATGCATCAGTAACTTGTGTTAACGTATTGTCATGTATGGTTTGATAAGGAAAAGATACAAGCATATGATTCAATGTTTATTCGTTCCTTTTTCCCTAACGGGAAAAGCGATATCTGTGGACCCCTCGATCATTTGGTGTTGACTTTTGTGTTGGGCCTAGCCAGGACTAACTTGATGTGTTTGATTAGAAGTCCTATATCATCACAAATCAGAAATCAGGAAACATAGATTTTGGAAAATGAGATTGATTGTATTCCATGTCTTATGTCTAGGGATATCTAGTAGAACGAAGGGTCATGTGATCACTTATCTTAGGACACGTAACTGACTGGGTCAGAGTTCGGTAGTAGCTTTTGGAAGCTACAATTTGCTGGTCAAATTTAGAAGTCATACTAGCAATTATAGTTACAGACTTATCCAAGTGGGAGAATGTTGGATTAGGTGTCTAAGCCCATAACTATAATTGGTATGTAGTTGATTTGATAGCAGCACAGTCCTTTTGGGTTGCCCTCAAACCTAGCAACCGGACAAGGAAATTATGAAAGGAGAGATATTAATTTATTTTGAGATGAATAAATTAATATAAATGATTTATTAATATGTTAAAAGATTAATATATTGATTAGAAATCATAATGGTTAATTAATAGTTAGCCAGAAATTAATTAGAATTAATTTTTGGGTTAACTATATTAATTATAAGGTACAGGGACTAGTTTGCAATTATCTAATAGTTGAGTGGAAGGCTCCAGAACCTCCTTGGAAGGGGGTGGACGAAATCTATAGGGGAAAGCCTAATGATTTCGTCCAAGGGGGCTTGGATAAGGCTTTGGATTAGCTTAGGCCCCAAGCAAAGGTATATTAGGGTTCTCCCTAAACCCTGGATCCCTCAGCTATATATGGACCTCCTGACTCCCAATTTTGGCCACTCTTGCTTTTGGAGAAACCCTAGGCCAATTTTTGCATACCCTACCCTCTCCCCCTTCAAGTTTCCTTCTTGCTAGTTCTTGGGTCTGATTCCATTAAAGGCATTATATTTGTGGTGCTAGGCTTCCAAGAAGATCAAGTTCAAGAGGATTATCAATTGTTTACTATAACAATTGAAAGGTATGTAACTCTTAAATCCTAGTTAGTTATTTTTGAAAATAGCCTCTCTCCTCTAGGGTTCTTGTTTTCAATTCAAAGTTATATGTTCAATAGTTAAAACATAGATCCAAAGTAGGTTGCATGTGAACTTAGGAATTGTTTTCTAGTTTATTTGTTTTACCTAAAACCCATCAAAAAGACACCATGAAAATCTCCAAGTCACATCCTCAATAAACTGAAGAAGCGGAAACCCCGTGTTTGTTGGCAATAGACAATCGCAACGGACACTCTAACTCGCCCACTGGCACACGGAACTCCCTACTAAAAGACTGAGACACGAAGGACCGACTTGCCCCCGAGTCAAATAAGACCAAAGCAGGCAAGGAGTTCACCAAAAACGTATCTAATTACAGATACAACAGATAAGCATACAACAAATAAATAAAACGAGATGAGGATAGAAACATACCAGCCACCACATCCGGTGCTGCTCTGGCCTCCTCCGTCGTGAGCTGGAAAGCACGACCTTGAGCTTTCGGAGGCTCTGCCCTAACTGATCTCCCATCCGTGATCCTCAAAGTAGCCGGTGCTGCCGCCTGCACCGGCTTGGCGGAAAGTAGTAGACAGTTGGCCCTCATGTGACCAACCTGATCGCAGTGATAAAATAGCCTCATACCCTGAGCTGGGGCGGCCTGGCGACAATCCTTTACGTAATGCCTCTCCTTTCCACACTTGTGGCACCCACTACCAGCCCAACATACACCAGAATGACCCTTGCCACACTTCCCACATGTGCGGCCGTGTTGACCTCCGATCCTAACATCAACGGTCTTAGGCCGCTTCGGCGCCGGCTGTGACAGTGATGGGGCCGGCCGCTACTCCCTTAGCTGCAGCTCAACCTCTAACTCCCGCCGCCTGGCGGCCTCTTACAGCTCCGGAAGAGTATCACATCGTTGGGTAGATACAAACTGTCGGATATCAGTCTTGAGCATATTCAGATAAGGGGTCATCTGAGACTGCTCGGAAGCAAACTATGGGCAGAACATTGCCCGCTCGGTGAACATACGGGTGATCTCCGTCACCGACTCTCCATCCTGTCTCAAGCTCAGAAACTCCTATGCCAAATGTTCCCGCTCAACGCTTGGAATGTAACGGGCCCGGAACATATCCCTGAACTGCTCCTAAGTAACAGCAGCTCTCTGATCATCAGTGTAAGATACAGTCGTAAGTCTCCACCAGTCCTTAGCCCCGGACCTGAACAGCTTCAGAGCACACCTGACCTTCTGGTTAGCGGGACATGAGCAGGTGAAGAAACACCCCTCCACATCTGAAATCCATCTCATAGCCTTGATGGGATCATGCGTCCCATCAAAATTAGGGGGCTTCGTGTTATCAAAGTCCCTGTATTGAAAACCCCTACCAATTCCTCCCCCTGCCGTAGATACAACTGATGCAGCTGCTGCGGCGGCTGTCTCTGCGAGGGCTGTGTAGCGCTCAGCAAAATACTCCACCATGGTGGTCTTAATCGACCCGAACATTTCTGACAACTTGGCCCGGAACAACGCAACAACCTCATCGTGTAGGATCGCTCAGATCCTGTCATCCATCTCATCTGGCGTCATCTGGCCGATAGTCTCAGGTGCTGTCAGCTCCCCCTGTCCACCCTCTCCCGATCCTGATCCTGATCCCAAACCGGATCCAGTCACAAAGCGCTTGGTCACCACCATTCTGAAACATAACACAAGGTGTCAGATAACTTTTACGAATACTGGGGACCAGCCCCTGACAAAATATTAGGGGGTGTGACTTCCTTGTGACGCGTATGGGTCCTGTGCATTCAGTAGTACGGGCCCATACTACCTTCCACACATACCCATCTTTGTCCCAAGTATCATCACAAGGCTCTAACGATACACATAATCATATCGAGCACTCAAGGCTCACCCCTAAAAGAAGGCTAAGTGCCTCGAAGTCAGCGGACACCTCCCAAACAACCTATCCATCCACGAAACTTCCACCAACCCTGCAGCACTAGTGTATGCTAGCCATACATAACGTTGGACCCTATAGACTTTCAAATATTCAATCCTACCCTAAGCTCTCAATCAAACAAGAACAGAACATAAGGCCAAATCAAACATTCTCAGGCTATAAGATCTTAGTTATGTATAACCATGATGCCTACACTAGATAACTACAATAATGATGTCAATTTCGTATAAGAGAAACCCTAGGCTAGCTGGCATCATGTAATCAGGCAATTCTATCATGCAATTCCCAAAGATCCCTAGCCTAGTACTAGCATGTTGTTCTAACATATCACATAATCAAATAACTATGTGGTATTTTGGGGTCTACTTATTGGCTCCGGCTGATCGTACACTTCGCATCCTCTTTTAGTTATTTTGAAAACCATTTAAAAACCATTTTGAAATTCTTACCTTGATTTGAGACTGGATTCACACGAATGTTCCTCCAATTCACTCAAACCAAGGCTCTGATACCAACTTGTGACATCCAAAATTTTAAACCAATTTAAACTTTTTAAAACGTATCAAGTTAATCAAAACATTACACCTTGTTTTCAAAATATTGATTATTAGAGTTTTTCCCGGAAACATAAACACAATAGGAGGAGTTGTACGATCACGCCTTTGCCTTGCCTTTATCCCCTAAAGTACCTGAAACAATAAACTGAAACTGTAAGCCCGAAAGCTTAGTGAATTACCCCCAAAATACCGATACACATACAGTTCACATAGCAACATCAATATTAACATATCATATCAATCAAAACAGAACAACAAGCACTGGGTCCACAACTTTACAAGCTGGACTACCCCTGGGCCCTCAGTACGAGTCTGGAATGCCTACCGGGCCCTTAGCTCGTATTTAGAATGCTCCTGAGTCCTCAGTATGAGTCTGAAATGCCTACCGGGCCCTCAACTCATATATGGAATACTCTCGGGTTTGTTGGCTACCGCACGGAACAGTACAACCTCAACCCACCCCACATAACATGTCGACATGTAACAGATAAATGCACATATAGGTAATCAATCAGTATCACAGGTAGTCCTACAGATCTACTCGACTAGCATATCAATTGGCATACATTACTGAATCAACTCAACATATCAATAACTACTAGGATATCAAATCCAATGGGCCAGCCTTGGTGCTGTAGACCCCTTAGTATAGTGAGAATAACTCACCTCGCAACTGATGTCAGAAAACTAGAAAGCTTCAACTCCCGAATCACCAAAACAAACTTCACTACCTATAATTGCCATACAACCCATTTTCATAAATTCCCAAATTATCAGAATACCCTCAGAAGTCATCTGGTCAATTCTTGGTCAAAGTCAACACCCACAGTCAAAGTCAACAGTCCATGTTGACTCAACTCGTCGAGTGCAGTTCACCGACTCGTCGAGTCCCTTCTGGACTCGAGAAGTCGTGAGATCCTTGATTGGCTCGTCGAGTCCTCCTTTAACTCGCCAAGCTCATACGTGTCCAAGAAACGGGGAACTTTTGTCGACTCGTCGAGTTTCTAACGACTCGTCTAGTTCAAGGCAAACTTCAACGGACTCGCCGAGTTGTTCATTAGCTCGCTGAGTTCACGGCCAAATTCACCGGGCTCGCCGAGTTGTTCATCCAACTTGCCGAGTCCTCGCAGACCTCCATCCATGCAGATGCTTTTTAAGCCATGGCAAGGCTCCAGATTGCAAATCCAAGCCTCTATGGCATGTTTATCATGTAAAGTTGCAAACTTTACGTACATGCAAGGTTCTAAAGGCTCTGAATGACTAATATATGCTTCTAATGGAGTTTTACGCCTTGGGAGAGTCTCATTCTTGCACAACTTGGAAAGTTTATGTACTAAGAAGCCTAAAGGAGCTCAGTTCTGAAGTTACAACTTCAGATCTGAGGTTGCAAAGAAGAGTAGCTTCCAAACACACTATGAAAACCCTAGAAGTTGCCCAAAAGAATGAATGAGGTTAGGGTAACGATTTATGCCTTCCAGAAGATGCTAACCACAGTGGATCTTAGGTCCTTCAAGCTCCTTGTTTCTGAATGCTTGGTCTCCAAGCTCTTTTCTCTACAAGAATTCCTCCTTCAAGCTTAAAATGCACAAGATGAGCTCATACACGCGATTTGTACTTTAGAGGGACAAGAGGCAGTGAAGGGGAGGCTAAGGGGTGGCCAATGATCCTTTAAATAGGGTGAAATGCCCCGAAATTTAGGGTTTCATCTGCCAGCCCCTACTCGTCGAGTCCCTTTGTGGAATCGACGAGTAGATCACTAAATCCACGATCCCATCATGCTGCTACTCGACGAGTAGGGCAACTTTAACTCGTCGAGTAGGACCTAAAAATAAAGAAATTCTTTATTTAAATCCATACCTGAGAATCGGGGCGTTACACTAGTATACAAGGGTTAGAATAGTTGTCCGGTTTGACTGGTTGACTTTGACTTGATCGGAAAATTGACGGTTGTCACAATGTGTGTTTGGGCAAAGATAGTAACTAGGATGGGTAAATTTAAAATTCATACAAAACCTACTTCTACCCATTTCCGTAAACTCCATCTCAGGCGTATTTAGTAGAAACACTAAGAGTAGTACAACAATGTGCAAAATTTTTATATGTGAATATAAATTGTGGGAATGCACCTGAGGAAATCATCCCCACTCACGAAGTCATTTTTCATCATGAAACAGAATTATGTTTACACCAAGAGGTAACCAACCTACTAGCAAGGCGTCAACCCTACAGATAGACTTTGCTACTTTTCAAGCTGCAGTCACGGCAGCCGTGGCAGCCGTCATGGCGCAACTCAATGCTAACCACGCCAGCGGGCGCGGAGATGGTGCCGGAAACACTAACCGAAGTAACAATCAAGAACACCAGCAGGCGCCTACCAACGAAAATACCTCAGACCACAAACCTAAGAGCAAGAAACAAATGTTTTGGAACAGAAAGAACTGCAACCCATCTCAAAAGCACGCTAAAAGGCAACAGTCCGTGGTTGCCCCTGTAATTACAACTGCAGTCACAACACATGCCTCAACCTCAGCCACAACGACGGTTACTCAAGCACCGGTCAGACAGTATATGGGAACACTTCCAAAGTGTAACAAGTGTAACTACCATCACATAGGAGCTTGCCGGATTCCACACTGTATCAACTGCAATAGGAAAGGACATACCGTTCGCTCCTGCAGGACCCCAACTTAGCACACCACTTCAACCACCAATACAAATGTAAGTCCAGTGCGCCACCTATGCGGTGCAATGGGACACTTCAAGAGAGACTGTCCAACTGAGAGGAATGACGGGGGAACAGGAGGAGTGTGACAACCAAACCAGCAAGGGCAACAAGGAATCTTATTAGGACTTTTGTAATGTTTCCAACAACGAAAATGTTTAAGTACCATATGCTTGTAATGAATTCGGTGTGCTCACTAAAAATTACCGTCTTTCAAAAAGTAGTTAAAATACCCTCTCGTTAAATCAAATCAAATCAGAGACACTCATATGTGACCTTAGGATCATTACCAGTGAGCTGGGATGAATTGATGTATACATCGGGATTAATAATAATCAAAATACTACAGAATTAAAGCAAATAATTTCGTCCTAACTCCTGTTCCATGTCTAGTGGTGGTATTAGGATAGAGCCATTCACCCGTCGATTTCATCAATATCAAATGATGTACGACTTGCATATACCGATCGATCATGGAATGATCGGACGGGGACCACAATATAAAATATCATTACTAGCTATCAGAACACACTTACTACCAACACTAGCTACTGTGGTATATATCATTTGCAGTAAAAATAACATCGATCAAAATGGAAAATAGTAAAAAGTAACATAGGATGCACTATCACTCTAACGAATACCTATTATGAATACAACTTAATACATGTGTCACTAAGAAAATCTAGTGTTGTCATTCGATATGGATTGGTTTGGATCATCACCTTATCAATTGCCTATGTTACGAGAAGACCCTCCACCTAACCAGCCGAATATAGAAACCCTCGTCTCTCACGACCCTAAATTTGACTCCGACTCTCTGGTCATCCTTCATTGCGAAACCCCAAAGCACTCTCTGGAGGTGTGTTTTACCTTCTGTAACCTTTTCAAAGTATTCCTAGTAAACCCTTTGAGAATGTCACTCGTATAGCAGATCAAGATCAAGCCTGGAGACGTGGGACGAATGCGGTTAACCTATCACTACCATGAGTATATGCGAAGTGTGGTGTATAATTAAGATTCTACGGACATTGGATGCCTGCTTCTGTCCTATTTCTTGTTCCTCGTCTGGTTGTGGACTTGGGATGGAGTCCCCCATCCAATTGTCTTATCAACCCTAATTACGTACGACCTTTATGCGCAAGTTAGAAATAGATGGACCAGGTACGAGTCCTACCAGGAACTTCGGACAAGACTACCCAGGAGTGCGAGTGAACGTTCTACCACCCGAATAAGTCTAGTCACGTAAACTAAACCCATATGCTCCCTACCGATCTAACCGACAAATGAGAAACACTACAGCAGGCCCTATGCAGCGCTTAGAGGAGAAGTTATTACTTATGACTTAAGACAGCTAAAGGCGTACGGGGTCGGCTAGGTCATGCATGACCTCAAACTAGGAGCAGTAGTATTCGCCCTAGAGATCTAGAGGCGCTATCACTATGACACAAAGTGTACAATCTTTACCAATCATAAGAACCTAGAAGGCAAGAGCAGCAGGGCATGTTATCTCATGAACCGGATCTGGACACCGAGGTTGATGGATTCAGAAATAATGTCACGAATGAAGCAAAAGAAAACTCGCAACTCCCTTCATCCAGGCTTGTACAAGATGTGTCTGGACCTCAAAAAGTAACATCAGTGGACGAATAGGAAAGCTGACATCGCTACACATATGGGAAAATATCGGACTTGTGCCAAGGTCAGGGTAGAACAATAGAAGTCTTCGACTGGAACATACATCAATTCATCCCAAGTTACCCAAGTCAAAGGGTAGTCTCGATACCCTTTGGGTAATTGTTTATAGGTTGACCAAATCCGCGCTCTTCCTACCAATCAAAGGAACCAGCAAGATGGAGAAATCGACTGGAATGTACATCAAAGAGATTATATGACCGCATGCTCTGTCAATTTCCATTATCTCTGACAGGGATAATAGATTCATTTCACGACTCTGGCAACCCTTACAGGGACTAGACTAGACTTGAGTATGGCCTACCACCAGCAAACCGACGGGAAGAACAATAGGAACTGTTCAACCCTTGGAAGACATGCTAATAACTTGGGTGATTGAATTTGGTAAAGCGGGGGAATGCCCACTTACCACTCATTGAACTTTCACACAATGACAAATATCACCCTAACATCAATGTCGCTCCATTCGAAGATCTCTAAAACAGCAAGGGCAGATCACCACTGCGCTGAGCTGAATCGAGAAATACACAGATAGCGAAGGAGCAAGTCCCTAACAGCACCCTCGTTGGCCCTGAAATCATAAGAGAGACTATGGAAAAGATCGCTCAAATTTGAGAAAGACTGAAAGAGTCTCGAGATAAACAAAAGAGCTATGCAGGTAAGCGACTCAAACCCTTGGAATTCCGAGTTGGTGACCATGTACTACTGAAGGTCTCACCGTGTACAAGAATGGTACGTTTTGGTAAACGTGGGAACTAAATCCAAGATACATCGGGCCATTTGAAATCTTTTCCAGGATTGGCCACTGGCATACAAACTTCGACTGCCACAAGAACTTAATAACGTACACCCGACCATCCACGTATCAAACTTAAAGAAGTGTCTGTCCGACGAGACTCTTGAAATACCACTCGACGAAATCAAAATCAACGAGAGTCTCCACTTCGTAGGGGAACCAGTTGAAATCATGGATCGGGAAATCAAGAGAACGAAATAAAGTCGCATTCCCAGGACCCGAATTCACCTGGGAATGCGAGGACCTAATGAAAAAAAAGTACCTACATCTTTTCCCCAACTCTTGAAGTCCCAGTCAAAACAAAAGTTTCGGGACGAAATTCCTTCAAATGGGGGGATGATGTGACAACCGTCAATTTCTGGTCAAGTCAAAGTCAAATAAAGTCAACAAGTCAAAACCGGTCAAATCAACTAACCCTTTTATATTAGGGTTTACCTTATGTTTACTATTGTACAACGCACCATCTTAATACAAGCATCGCTTAGAAGTTCCACACATTTAGGAAATCTACCCTAAAATTAGGGTAAGTGATGGAACTACTGGATAAAACATTAATACATACCCTTTGGGGGCGTATAACGCTCATAAAAAAGCAAAACGGGACTTACAAACCTTGAATTTTGAAATTAAACACTCATAAAAGTTGCAAATAAAGCCTCTCTAAATCTCTCTCGCTCTATCTCTTTCCATGTGAAATCTCTCCCAAATCTCTGTAAGCATGTGAAATCTCTCCAAGCATGTGAAATATCTCCCAAATCTTTCCAAGCATGTGAAATCTCTCCCAAATCTCTCTAAGTATGTGAAATCTCTCCAAGCATGTGAAATCTCTCACAAAAGTCGCAAATAAAGCCTCTCTAAATCTCTCTCGCTCTATCTCTCTCCATGTGAAATCTCTCCAAAATCTCTCTAAGTATGTGAAATCTCTCCAATCATGTGAAATCTCTCCCAAATCTCTCTCAACATCTCTCTTAAGTTTTTATAGTCATGCGGGTCATCCCGACCCTTAACTTGGTTAAAAATCACACATAATGGGAAGAAAACTTGAAAAACAGCCTCTTAGAACCGAACCTCACTTAGAAGCCGAAGCCTAAGAGGCGAAACCCTTAGAAGCCGGAGCCTAAGAGGTGAAACCCTAAGAGCCGAAGCCGAAGCTCCCTCCCATACCGAAACTCTAAAGACCGAAACCTGTGAAGACGGAACCGTTGAGGAGCCGAACCACCGAGATCGAAACCCTCTTCGCCTTCGCCCCTCCGCACGCTTTCGCTTTCGGTCCCATCACGTGTTCGCCTACGAGACTCCTCGAAACCGAACCTTCCTCTCGGTTCTCATCTACCTTCGGTTCTAGTGGCTAGGACCGAACCTCCGACCCTGAACTTCGGATGTTCGCAATTTTTACCCGGTTTTTGTATCCTTTTAGCGTTTTGAGTCCGTTTTTCGTGATTTTAACACGAGACTTTCACCCAAACTCGTATTTTAGCATAAGAGACCCTAAATATTCATATTTTAATATTTAAATCATATTTTGAGGAAAATCATTACCTAAGAATAAAATCTAGTTGATGAGATATTTAGGTGGAGTGTTGACTTATCCTTTGGGCAAGGACGCAAGCAACCTCCCACACCCACTCCATGGCCATACCCAGCCACTATTCATCACTATTCAGTCAATCATTGTCCTTTTTACACTCATTTTTCTAGCCATACTCTTGAATAAAAGCTGGAAATCCTTATCTCTCCTCCCATTTCACTCATTCTCCACCAAAAAGCAAGACCCATTTCTCTCTTACTTCTCTCTCTAAAACTCGAAGATTCAAGGGCTGATCCCAAGTTCTTTATCTACTCCTAGTAAGTAATATCACTTATCACTTGATTATTTCACTTTCATTATACTAAATCATGGATATGTTACACAAGCACCATCATAATTGTGTTAGATCTTCGAATCTTCAAGGCATCTTCTAAGTGTTCTTGAGTTGAACACTTCTTTTCTTCAACATCCATCCACTGAAATCACACAAGCTGAGTTCATACCCCTATCTTTTTCATGTTTTTCTTAAGTTTTAAGGGCGGGGGGATACAAGTTAAACATCCATCCACTGAAATCACACCAAGAACACAACTAAACTCATCCAACAGCTTTCATCAGAAAAGTTTAACTCCATTCACGGACTGTTTTGGTCAACTTAATCATTTTAGTTTTCAAAACTGTATTAGGTGCAAATATTTCAGGTTCATACCTTTAAAATTACTACTTTCACATCCCCATATGATTTTTCTATAGTTTATGGTGATTTTTACAAAACTGTGTATCACTATATCTACGATTTTGAACAGTCTATGAATATGAACGTTTTCACATAAGTTAGAGACCTCTAAAAATCATAATAAAATTTATGAACAAAATAGACACACTTTATAAACTCTCAGAGTTTACGGATTTAGTTTTCAACTCCATATGATTTTTCTATAATTATTCCAAGAATAGGAACGGAAGTGATAAAACTAGCAGATTGTTAATAACTCATTTACACCTTGTAACTTGCTGAGGAAGGTGTGTATATTCATATATAAATACATGTTGGTTATATTACATGTCTTTTACCTCATTATAAAGGTTTACATCATATACAAAGAGGATTTCCACCATTACAAAACATTTTGATAAGCTATAATAGGTATAGTTTATGTTTCCACTAACACAACAAATACATTTCAGAAGGTTTTATTCCCACATAAAAAGGTTTTACACTCACGCACACTACACGTAAACTTGTTAACATAAATTGTGAGGCATTCTTCTTAGTACTCTTGGAGTACAGGTTAAAATTCCTGGTAGTTATAACCAGAGTCTCTTGTAGGGAGAACATGATAGTTGTGTATAGATCTATATTGGGTCTGACAAACCCACACCTGAGTTGCATGCAACAGCTAGACTGGCAAGTCTGGGGTGACAAGTGTTATTATCTTTTTCGACGCCTGAGAAACGTCGTGGCAGGTTCATTAGTCATAGTATGGTTATAGTGACTCACATAGGGAGTTAACAACACAAAGTTTACGGGGGTTTTCTCAAATCAAAAAGGAATTTATGTCGATTTAAAATCACTTTTTACATCAATAAGTATGGATATTACTTGTACATTTTGGTCTTGGTATTTACTACACATCACTCTTGTAAGGAAAATATTGGATTTTTCTTGGTAACACACAACTCATTATAAAGATCGGTTTCCAAACTCTTCATCCAAAAAGCTTATGAACTCACCAACTTAATTGTTGACACTTCTCAAAACTACTTGCATTCTCAGGAAATCAAAAAAACCAGGTAACCACAAGATTTTGAGGATGGAACGCTACGGCGTTGAACAACTATTTTTATATCATGTTGTAATCAATCATTGAAATATTTAACACTTGAAACCATGTAATTCTTTTCGGATTATATTTATGATTGGTTGTATTTACTTTGAGCACTATTATACTCGTTGTTGTGATACTATACATGAAGTCCGCCACCCTTGGACGTTTCCGCCATCCTTGGTTTGGGGGTGTAACAGTAACTCTAATGTACCGGTTCAAACTCAGATTGGACCAGGACCCTTTTTATTAGGCCTGTTGGGCCAATAAACACTCAATTTGATTACTTTGGGCCAAGGAAACTCATTTGGGCACTAGTTAGACCCACATTTATTAGAGTATAGCATGATGGGCGTTAATGGGCCTAGAATGTCTCACTTTATTTTCATGGGCCTTATTGGGCCAAAACCCACACAAATAATGGTGATATTTGCAAACTAAGTGTTCACTAAGCAGGGTGATATTTGAAAACTAAAAGTATTACATATAGCATACTATGAAGTGAAATGAGAAAACATGTTGAAGAACACTAGAAAACTAAATAAAATCGTGTAAAGGGCCATTTTTAACAAAACAAAAACAAAAATGTGAGGTTATTATGTAACTCACGATTTTGAGAGAACCAAAAATGGGTAATTTTTAAATAATATGGATTGTTATGATGTTCATAGTTTTTAAAGGGTCAAAAATGTAAATTTTCACAAAATGGGCCTCAAATTGGGCCTTCACGATTCATGGACTAAACTTGTGATTTTTGGCTTTTATGAATTAAATTGTCATTTTAAACAAATTTGAGCAAAAAATGTAAATTTTCGGTTATATGGGTTAAAAAGGTTAATTTTTGTGCATTCATGCCAAGAATGTCAACTTTTATAAAATTGGGCCAAAAACGAAAATTCTAGCAAACGTGGGTAAAAATGTCATTTTTAATTTGAAATAAGCCCTTAAATGCAAACTTTGGTCTTAAGTGACTTAAAGCGTCATTTTTACCAAAATGTGCTTTAATTGTAAATTTTCGGTTTTAGGGACCAAAAATGTCTTTTTTACAAAAGTGGGCATTTTATGTCATTTAGGTAAATAATTGAGCTTAAATGATCAACGTAATAACAAACGAAACAAATATGTCACTTACACTTTTAATTGGGCCGAAATATACCTTACATGCTTATTGAGCCTTAGTGGCCCATTTGCATGTTTAAGTGGGCCTGGAATACACACTACATGTCTATTGGGCCCATGTGGTCAAATTACATGCTTATTAGGCCTGGAATATGCATTACATGTTGTTTGGGCCTTTGTGGCCCGTTTACATGCTTGTTGGGCCTAATAAACTAAAAACATACACGGAAACAATATACATTGTGCAATTCAATATTCGCGTAAATTCAATTAAGACTCTCGTAAGACATTTCGTTTGTTCACACCTATCTAGTGTACAATCTTAGCATGTAGTTATAACAAGAGTCTACTGGGGGAGAGCGAGAGTTTGTGTATAGATCTATACGGGGTTGACACCCCACACCTGAGCTGATCGCTACAGCTAGACTAGGCCAGTCTAGGTGACGAACTTTACCTTAAACAAGTCGGCATCTGAAAAACTTCATGACGGGCGGACCAGTCATTATCAAGTATGGTTATAACGACTCACAAAGAAACTGACTCCACTATAAAATTTATGGAATACATAAATGATTCTACAATTACAAGTCTATACATACACCAACTCACGGTCTTTGGGTTTTTAATACTAGCACACTTTTACAAGCAGAAAATATCGGATTTTCTGGGAAAAACGTACATTATTCGTCACCTTCTACTACAAGAAAACATCGGATTTTTCTAGAATACTCGCTTTATACATTATTTTTTTAAAACGGGAAACACACATGCAATAATACATGATTGGATACAATACTCTCAAACATTTTACAGAAAATATCAAATTTTCTGGTGATTACAAAAATTGCACAATGAACACGGTGATTTCGGTGTTTAAGAGATGTATTGAATATGTATGGTGTTACAAAATGGGACATAGATCTACATCTACATAAATAACACACACTCACACACTCAACTTTTACACCTCTCAAGCACACCTCTACAAGTGGACTAAACCCACTTTATATAGAGGTGTTTACATGTCTCTCTCTCTCACTCTCTATCTCATGAGTCAAAAGGCTAATGCATCATATGCAAGTGGGGTTTACAAAATTCAACACATTACAAAGTCAAACATGAATAACTTTGCACCCTAACACAAATTTATACAAAACTTTTTGTACAAACATGCTTATGAACTCACCAACATTATATATGTTAACGTTTTTTTTAAATAACTTTTATTCTCAGGAAATCGTTAAGCAGGTGGGCATCAAGAATATGTGGAAACTTATGCATTTTGTTGCTTTTATAAACCTTTATATTTTGGGATGTAACTCCTGTAAACAATTACAATGATGTAAACTCAGTATTGTTGTATTATTTTACGTGTGATGATGATGCTTCCTTTATCTCTATTATATTCACTGTCATGATATTACAAGATGAAGTCACTCAAACCCCCAGACGTTTTCGCCATTCCAGTTCGGGGGTGTGACAGATTGGTATCAGAGCAATGTTTATAGGGAACTGGCATATCTAATCATACAAGATATGCAACTATAAATACTGTAACAACATAAATTTTCAAAACCATTTTTTCATTTTTCAAACAACATAAACCATCATTTAATATTCTGAAATCACATGTGTAACCAATGTCATTGTAACAAAATACATCCCATGATCATAAAACAGTTCCTTCGTCAGTGTGTACAAATCACGCCGACGCCTTGCCACGGTCCTCGCTAGTACCTGAAACACATAACCAACAACTGTAAGCATAAATGCTTAGTGAGTTCCCCAAAATACTACTTACACACATACGCCTTTACAGGCCATGACCTTCCGGTCCATGTGTCTCAGGGGACTTCCGTCCCAACCCGGTAAACCTTCCGGTCTTACCCGCGTCGACCTTCCGGTCCACATCACAATGCCTTCCGGCCATAACATAAATGCCTTTCGGCCCAAAACATAACGCCTTACGGCCCACATCAAGCAGAGCATACATAGCGCATATAAACGGCTAACTTAATCACATACAATGCATACAACTCATAACATACCCTACCTCCAGGCACACATAGGTACCTTTCTAGGTACAGTATAGTGAGAAGACTCACCTCGTGGAAAGTCTAGAATCTCATGTGCTCGCTATCTCCGAATCCCAAACGAAGACTCAACCTCGCCTAATCATAACGAATATCATTTAATTAATATAGACTTCCACCACTAGACTTTACCCCTTATTAACATTCCCCAGAGGGGTAAAAGACCATTTTACCCTCCCTTGACTCAAAGTCCACATGTTGACCAAAACCCTAAAAGTCAGCAAAAGTCAACATCTTCAGTACGCGGGGCGTACATCGCCAACTCAATAGTTGGGGTCTCCACCCAGTACGCTGCGCGTACTGGGAGTTACGCCCAGCGTAATAGTCAGATCTATACACACTTCATTTCTAGTCTTAATCGGTTAAGCCACTACTTCAACTTCTAGATCTGGCCTTATTTAAGCATCCTTACTCATAAAGTCGGAACCTTTAAGCCTTGGCATGGCTGTAAAGGCTCTTACACTTCTTAACACCTTTCCATTTCAACTCAAGGATCTAGATCTCATGCCTGGCTAATCATTCACGTCCAAGATTACATTTTTATGGATCTACAACTCAAATGGACCAGAAATATGATGGATCTAAGCAAATGGAGACCACTTGCTCATAAAGTCTCCACCTTTGGGACCAAAACCCTAGAAAATGGTCCATAAAGCATACCACAAGATCTACAAGTCAAGATCTGAACTTTTTACCTTAGAAAGAAGCTCCAACCTTTGCTAAGCCCGGATCTACACTTGAACACCAGCTTCTAGCCTTCACAATGGACTCTTCTTCTCCTTTGCTACCTTGAAATGACACCACCAAGCTTAGAACACTCACAAAAGGGCTAAGAACGAAGGGACACTCTCTTAGGTTTTCTTTCTGAAGGATGGTGGCTGAGGAACCAAGCCATCTCATTCCTTTTTATAGCCAACAACTCAAATTAGGGTTTTGGGTCTGGACCGGTTACGCCCAGCGTAGCCTTAGGGACGCCCAACGTACCCGGGTGGCAACGCGTTCAATTAAGCGCGCGAGTACGCCCAGCGTACTCGCCCCAACACAAAAGGGCCAACAAGACATATCTGAAAAGATGAAGGGCTAAAAGGTTATACCTGAATTCCGGGCTGTTACAAATACATTGGGATTAAACTACTTTGAAAAAAACAATTAAAATATATACCTATGTGTGGATCATTACAATAACAATAAAAGTCCTAGGAGGAATTGAACATCACGGTTAAACTCGGACAGTTATGTAGTCGTATTAGGGATAAATAGAGTCTGATCAACTATATTTATTCAAAATACGACCAACATGTGTTTGGGAGTGATCATAGTGGGCAATGAATCTAGAAAATTACCATCTAATTATCCAAAAGTTTTAAGGAACCAAACTAAAACAATTAAAACATTATAAGAGTATTTTTCCAGGCTATCCATCTTTCTTGCATTCATATAGTTCTGTGCAGACTCTATGGTTGGATTTCATCACCCTAGAGATCCTTACTTCCCCAACCAGGGGAACGGAGGATGGCTAGAGCCGGAACTTGTGGAAGAACCCGAGGAAGAGCCCGAGGAAGAGCCAGAGGAAGAGCCATAGGAAGAAATCAAGGAAGGACCAGCAGAATCGGTTGTGGACTCAGAGAATGAGGCATTTGATGGTGAGGACGCAGATGACTCAGACGTAGAGTCCGAAGTCATTAATTCGTCGTACATGGCCAGGGTACCTCCACACAGGATATGTCCCAACGGCCCTACGCCCCC
Source organism: Lactuca sativa (assembly GCF_002870075.4). Lineage (NCBI taxonomy): Eukaryota > Viridiplantae > Streptophyta > Magnoliopsida > Asterales > Asteraceae > Lactuca > Lactuca sativa. The sequence continues at coordinate 198,015,982 of NC_056630.2, read as the reverse complement.
ATGGGCTCATGAGATATGGAGGTGAAGTCACCAATAAGGGGTGCCTCCCTCATTTGGTATGAACCAGGACTATTACGAACTGAGTCATGGCGGGCCTGCGGATCGAGCCCTGCTAGTGATGGTTAGGAGGACGCGCGGTATAGGTGAGCAGGCACAGGCAACTACCGGTTAGAGAGTTGCAATAAGAGCCGTAGTTGACTATGCAGAAAGGATGACTCATGAGGTCTTTAGGGACTATCATGCGAGACAGATAACGTTGGAAGCCCAGCTACGAGCCACTGAGCATCATCTGGCCAGACATCAGGGTGCATCCACCTCATCATCAGCACCACTAGACACTTTCTGTCGTGGCTAGGATCAGCTCCACCTCTCATCACTACTGTTATGTTTCTCTTTTATGTACTATTATATGTACTATCGACTTTATGATTACGTGATTACACTACTCATAAAGCCGTTATGTTGTCGGATCATATATGTTTCTATATATTGTACGCCTGCCAAGGAAAATTTTCACGCATCGTACTACAAAGTTGGATTTTAATGAAAAAGTTATTAGTTTTATTTGTGATATTGTTATCTGTTATGTGTTTTCATTTTTCTGATTCATGATAATACATGAATTCACTTATATACACAATCAAATCATTAAAACCACTAGATGATGAAGGAACTCGAAACCGCGAAATACTATGTACTCACTATCTTTCTGTTCTATGATAGAAGATGCCTCAAAGACTGAATCGCTGAAACAACACGACGCCACCACCACCGCCTACACCGGAGGTAGATTCTGCTGCATTCCAAGTAGCAGTATTAGTTGAGGTCACCGCAACATTGTCACATATTCATAACGGAAATAATGGTGACGGTAATGGCCAAGGGACTGGAAGCTTGAATCAAGGAACGAACCAAGGTCCTACAAAATTCTACACCTACAAGGACTTTTCAAATGCCAAACCCCGAACATTCAACGGAACGGGAGGCATGATAACCTTAAAACAATGCATGGAAAAGACAGAGTCAGTTTTTGAGATCTGCGGATGCCCTGAAGAATGCAAGGTGAAGTTCGCAACTTGCACGTTTTTCGACCAAGCGCTCTCGTGGTGAAATGGCCATGTGCAGGCTAAGACACTTCCATTGGCAAATGCCATGCCCTGGGAGGAGCTCAAGGAAATGTTGATGGCAGAGTATTGTCCCCGTGGGGAGATACAAAAATTGGAGCAGGAGTTATGGAACCTCACAGTACAAAATTCAAATATCGAGGCTTACATCTGAAGGTTCAGTGAACTAGCCCTTCTATGCCCGCGGATGATTACATCAGACGGGAAGAAGATTGAGCGGTTCATTTGGGGATTAACTTCTCCAATCCAAGGAAACATGATTGTGGCAAATCCAGAAACTCTTGACAGTGCAAAAAGGCTAGCTCGAAAGCTTTACGACCATGGCAATAAGGAAAGGACCAAAACTGCTGATACTAAGATCAAGAAGGAAGGGGATAACAAGAAAAACAAAGACAACAAACGAAAGGGACGATAAAACCAGGGATCCTCCAAAAAGCAACAAACCGTAGTGGTCCACACTGCTACCCCTCTAGTTGTGCCAGCACCAACTACTCTAGTCTCAACCACGCAAACCACTACCAGGCAATACTCAGGAACTCTACCAAAATGTAGCAAATGCAGCTACCACCACCACGACGAGTGCAAAGAAATGCAGTGTACCAACTGCAACCACAAGGGGCACACCGCCTGGTACTGCAGATCTCAACCCCAACAGAACCAACAACCAAAACAACAACAACAATAGCAAAAACAACAACGGAAACAACAACTACTACTACTGCAACAACAACAACGTTGGGGCCAGCCATACTTGTTATGGATGTGAAGGAACTAGCCATTTCAGACCAATTGCCCCAAATCCAAAAACCAAGGGGCAGGAGGATCGGGCAGGGTCTTGACCATGGGTCAAGGAGAGGCAGTTCAAAACCCAATGGTAGTCGGTGATACGTTTCTCCTCAACAACACTTACGTATGCATTATATTTGACAGTGGAGTTGCGCGGAGTTTTGTGAGTAATAAATTCAAACACTTACTAAACCAACAACCCCAGAAGCTAAGTGAAGCCTTCATGGTGGAGACGGCTAGCAGGAAAACTGAAACAACCAAAGACGTTTACGTAGGGTGCACCTTAACATTAAATAACCATTCGTTTCAAATAAATTTGATGCTAGTAAATATTAGGAGTTTTGATGTGATAATCGGCATGGATTGGTTAAGCCCCCACCATGCTGATATTATGTGCCGTGAGAAGGTCGTTCGACTTCACCTCCCCAATCATGAAACCCTGATTCTATGGTGATAAACCTGGCGCCAATCTCCGTTTTATTTCGTGCATCAAGGCATAAAAGTGCTTGCACAAGAAAATTTATGTATTCCTCGCTCACGTTGTGGATAAAGCAAAAGAGGAAGTAAACATTAACGACATCCCAGTGGCATGCGACTTCCCGGACGTATTTCCTGAAGATCTTCTTGGAATACCCCCAGAAAGATAGGTTGAATTTCGAATCGACTTACCAGGAGCCACATCAATTGCCAAATCACCCTACAGGTTAGCTCCCACCAAAATGCAGGAGTTATCTAGTCAATTAAGCGAACTTCTGAACAAAGGCTTCATCAGGCCAAGCTTCTCACCATGGGGAGCGCTAGTCTTGTTTGTCAAGAAGAAGGACGGATCCTTCAGAATGTGCATTGACTATCGAGAGTTGAACAAACACACCATCAAAAACCGATACCCACTTCCACAAATTGATGATCTACTTGACCAGCTTCAAGGAGCTAGTTATTTATCAAAAATATATCTAAGATCCGGTTATCATCAACTCTGAGTCCGGGAAGAGGATATTCCAAAAACTGCTTTCCGAACCCGATTCGGCCATTTCAAATTCGTTGTTCTACCCTTCAGTCTGACAAATGCCCCCACAACATTTATCGACCTCATGAATCGAGTCTTCCGCCCAGTCCTCGATAATTTTGTAATCGTCTTCATTGATTATCATATACTCTCGAAGTAAGGAGGAGGACGACCAGCACTGTAATGCCCGTAGATCCGGGCTAGTCAATTTAGAGATAATAGGGGTCGAAAATGACTTTTCGACAAAAGATTATTTAGAATAAATAATCTTAACCAAGTGTAGCATATGTCTCAAGGGTTCTGTACATATAAAGAGCGCTGAAATCCGAGTTATAACGAAGAAGTTATGACCCGTCGAAGTTTCGCGACGGAACCGATACGACACCGGGAAGACGTAAATAGTGAATTTATGATTGATCGACTTTTAGCCTTAGTGATCTAAATTAAAGTCATATAATATGTTAACCTGAGTGTGTCCATAAAAAGAACACCCAAATCTGACCTCGTATGAGGAAGTTATGATTTTTCTAAGATTTGGCTTAACAATGCACGACCCGAAACTCAAATTTTAGTTCGAGCGGTTTTTGGCTTACGTGACCCTAAATAAGAGTTGAAGATCTCATTAATAGGAACTCAAGGGTAAAATGACAGATGAAAACGGACTCCATATGAAGGAGTTACAAATTTTTCACGGTCATTTAACAGTCTAATCTCCTCTAACTGTTAAATTTAAGATCAGTCAAGAATTAGCCGATGAAGTCTAAATGAAAGTTGTAGATTTTGTTTTTACCTATGCGTTGATATAAAGAATGTCGATAACGGCGTTCGTATAACTTATGTATAACTTATGTTTTAATATAGTAATGTTATTAGGAACTTATAATAAGTACTTGAGCTATTATTATGGGTTATATAAGTATTGTTTAACGCTTATATAATAGTAATAATAGATAGACTATTAATTAGCCTCGGTGAATAATTAACTAAACCTGAGTGGTAATGATACTAGGTTTTTGTCGAAGGAAATTGTTTTAAGAAGTAACGAAGCACTGTCTGAATTCAGAATCACCACCTTATCAGGTGAGTGCATACTTACTTTCATCTTACACATAGATATGAAATATTTTATATAAATTACGTGTTGTGTGTGCATATTATGTGTATACTTGCTATCTATGCTGGATGAATGATTTTACACATGTTTTAAATGATTTAAACTGTATATGTATTTTATATCTACAAAATGTGTTGGGTAAAACATTGGTAGATGTAATAGTTGCCGTGTGACCACATAAAATAATGAGAGGCCTCACTATAGATGTTATTGATGATCCAGTCATCTAGCGGAGTATAGATGACGACCACGGACTATTCTAGACAGTCTAGTGGAACGCTAGCAGACTCGCAATCTGTGGGTGTTTATTTGAACTGTGTGCTCACCAGTAGTATTCCATCCCTCACATGGTTTCCTTATTTGACATGAATCGTCGAGGAACCCCCGAAGCATGTGTTGTCACCCCGATGAAAGTCCTTAGACTAGGTCCCTTGTGTTAGATATTTTAGGGACGTAAAGTGAGGATAACGGGAACGGGTAATCGGGTTTGTTTGGTTTGATAAAGTTAATAAACTTATTTATTGTGGGTTGAAAACCCTATGTGCTCACCAGGCTCCCAAGCCTGACCCACTCAATTTATTTATATTGCAGGTGTTGATATGAAGTCACATTACACTGAGAGATTAAGGAGATATAAATCACTAGTGATAATGAATGTAAGTTCTGTTTATGCTTATGTTTCTGTATTGACGATGACATCCTAAATGTTTTAAAATGAATAAAAATATGTTTATTTGGAAATGCTTTGATAATGTATTTATCATGTTTTACTGGCAACAAATTCCGCAACATTTTTATTAAAAAAGGTACTCTGACTTTTATAAAGCATAAACAAAATTGCTCTCTTCTGGCCATGAAAATGGGGATGTCACAAGAACCTGCGCCAGATCTTGGAAACTCTGAGAGCCAAGAAGCTATATGCAAAACTCTCCAAATACGAGTTCTGGATTCGCAGTGTAAACTTCTTGGGTCATATAGTCAGTAAGGAGGGAATTCATGTGGATCCTTCCAAAATCAAGGCTATTGAAGGTTGGATGATTCCGAAGACACCAACAGAAATCCGAAAATTCTTGGGTCTTGCGGACTACTACCTAAGATTTATCCAAAACTTCTCCAGGATAGCCAAGCCCCTCATCACCCTAACACAAAAGGCGTACCCTTAAACTAGACGGACAAACTCTTGGGTCTAAAATATGGTTTATACTTTTAGTTGATAGGCAATTGGGGTGTTGGTCCATGTGGTTGGGAGTATTTATGGCTCAGGTGGTGTTTACGGTCGTGAAACCATTTGCGGTTGTCTGTCTCATATAAATAGTGTTAGTGGAGTCATAAGTGTATATGGCTAGGAGAGGTGCTAAGTGTGTGTGAATCTTTTGAAAGGAGCATCATTGATTATTCATCAATACATAGAGATTCATCAAACTCTTCTTCTCATTCTTCTTCAATTGATCTTGCATCATCCAATTGGTTGGGATTCCGCACCATCAATTGGATCTGATTGATACGTCAAGCAAATTTGGGACTTACAGTTGATATCATAGCTTGGATTGTATCAATCAAATTGGCAAGATATGGAGTGTTTTTTCACGTTTTATTGAAGGATTTTGTATTTTTGGATATTTTTTGAAGAAATATTGGGGGTTTCTTCTTTGAGGTTTTCATAAAAAACAAGTTTTTGATCGAGTTTTGGGGCAAAAAGGGGTGAAAAAACATTGTTTTTTTTCGAAATTTCCGAAGGGTTCACGACCTCCGAAGAAGGGTTCTCAGCTGGACAGAAGAAGGGTTCTCGGCCGAACCAAAGAAGCGTTCACGGCTCGGTAGCATTTCAGGCTTCGGACGTTCTCGGACGCACACCTCGCACGTGTTTGGTCAGCCTCGTTTGCGGCCCAACAGCATGTTTAGTTCTCGGATAGTTCTCGGCCAGCAAGCTCCAGCACATGATTGGTCCACACACGCGTAGTCCTCGCAGGCAATTTATTCAAAAACTATTTAGGGGTTTCCAGGAATAGAACCCGGGTCACCTGCCTCCACAACCCACACATCTTACCACATGATCTAGGTTGCCTCTCGTTATTCTCCTTCCCAATTTAATTCAAAAGGATTCAATTTCTCGGTTCCAGTTTCACAATTTTAACACTTTTAGCCTAAAATTCAAATTTTCAAAATTTAAAATTCCATTTTCTACCTAAAAATTTTGGTTTTTAATTTTTGACTTTTATTTTTGACTTTTGAACTTAAAATTGACTTTGACATTCAAGTTTGATATTTGACTTTAAAATTTTCAAATTTAGCTTTTCGGTTTGACTTTTAAGTTTGACTTTTTAAATTTGACTTTTAAGGTTGACTTTTGAGTTTTTAGTCAAATGGCATTTTTGGTAAACAATGAGTTCTTCAAGCATCCCGCTCAATGAAGTTTCATGTACTCCATCTTGTGAAGCTACGATTAAATTTCTCCGTGAACAATATGATTTACTAAAAAGGGTAAATGAGGACCTTAAATATGAAGGATATACTCTTAGGAAATGTCAAAAACTCTTAAAAGAACAACTAGACACCAAAATCAAGGACTTTTGAAAACTTCAAGAAGAATATAGTAATAAATGTGAAAATTACAACTATGTTAAAAGGAAAATGGTCAAATTGACTACTGAGCTTGACTCTTTGAAAATTAAATTTAAAGATGCAGATTTTAATTTTAGAAAATATGATGTGTCAAGTGAGGTATTTGCATCCATGATTGAAAACAACTAAAATTTAAAGACAATCAAATCAAGGGCCTAGGATATCACGATGTTCCACCTCCTTTTACTGATAACTACATTTCTACTCCACTAACCAAGGGGGAAATTGAAAATGAAGCACATCTTCAGTATGGCCAATCCCCTGCACCAGTTTCAGTTAAGACTGAAAAATCAGGGCCAACTAATGGTGTTGAGATGAAAGATACTAATTTTTCTACTTCATGTGCAGGTAAAGTAGTAGAGGATGAGAAGAAGGAGAACACTACTGAACAAACAAATGACTCCTTGAACTCTAAATCTGTTTCTTCTAACTCAGTTACTTCTGATCAACCTGCTATTGGTAAATACAGGCCACGAACACAAGCAAAACATAGTGCCTGCTGCAAGTGTGCTTGTTGGAACAATCAGCGATAAGGCAAGCTCACGCCACCAGGGGCAGGAAGAAACAATTCCTACAGGAAGAAAAAGACATGTTTTCATTGGGAACACCTGGACACATTGTCAGAAATTGTTCTAATCGTGCATACGTTCCATATTATGCACAAGGATGGAAAAACGCGCCAAGAGGGAGATTTTCCAAAAGAAACCCTTCGAGGCCACGTTTAAACAATGGCGACTAGAATGCCAAGAAAACTAAGAAATCAAATCCCAACAACAAGAAGGTTATGTCAGACAAGAAGTCTAATCGAAGAGATGCTTCGGCGAAACAAAAAAACCAGTTAGATCAAAGTCATCTCGAAGATCGGCTTCAAATTCAAAATCAAGTGCCGAGCCACCCATCCGATCGAACAAGAAATGGGTTAAACCCAACTACAGATGGGTACAAAAGGTTCAATCTCCCAAATCTTCTAATTATTCTAATATTTCTACATCTTTTATTTGTAATAAGCAGGATATGTCATGGGAGAGAGTACCTTGAGTTGATGACAAAAGTCAACCCAGTTTCAAAATGGACTGGGTTCCGAAGATCAACTGATCTCGCTCTGTGCTGGAGCAGCTATGGAGGTATATGATCAAACCTCGATTTGTTGGTAGTGGTTGTTCCTGGCACATGATAGGGGACATCTCTCAACTGTACAACATTCAGAACTTTGTTTGAGAGTATGTGTCCTTTGCGGGAAGGGAAGAAAGGAAAAGATCACATATGGGGTTTGTTCTTAACAATGTGAAGAATTTTCGAATTTTTTTTTAGATTATACGTGTTGTTCTCAGACCTTCTGGATGCAAATTGAATCGGTGACTTATGGTTTGAGTTTTCTTCTCGACGCTCCTGAGTTTTTCTCTTACATTGATTCATTTCAAAGACAATATTTTTAATTTTTTCATATGTCTTTCTTTAGTAGGTGTTATTGGGTAGTGATATGAAGTCTTGTGCTAAAGGGCACTTTATGATGCGTGTAATGCACTAAAGCTGAGTTGTCTAGACTCTGTGTTCAATGTGATGGTAGGCATAAAGGATTCAAAAGGACTAGACATTGACAAATGAAAGGACTTGACAATATGAACTTAGATAGTTTCATTTGAACTGATAATACAACGCTCAGGTAGATTGAGCAGTGAGATAAACATGGGAATCTGCAAGATACACTAAAAGTTAATTATCTAGAACTGTGGCTTAACATTTCCTTGATGTATGGACTCATGTCCTTAATTCCGGTATTGATAGGGCGACTGGGGTTTTGATAAAGTAGGTATGTAGGAAATTATTTTCTTGCTTTCTATCTGTTAGTAATATGTTGCTTCCTTTGCGTGATTGGAACATATCCGACTTGGGATGCAACATATGCAACTCTATCTTTATGCATATCCTCTTTTATATGCAATTCTTTCTATCTGTTAGCCATATGTTTTCCCCTCTGCATGACCGAAAGATCCGACCTGGGACACAACGTATGCACTCTACTATCTCTCTAACCCTTATCTATGTTAGACATATGTTGTTTTCTTTGCGTGATTGGAAGACATACAACCTGGGATACAACATATGCACTTCTATATCTGACTTTTTTCTGAATGATTGTCCACTCACCTAAAGTAAGGAGTTATTTGGAAGTTCTTGATTACCGGGGTATATCGGGAAGTGGGAAATACATTATAGTGCATCTAAAATTGAACAATTTAAAAAGGTTGTCTGTAGATCTCGCTGCTTAATTTTAGTGGACAACAATATCCTTGGTCGTCTTCAGCTAAATGTCCATTTAAGAATATAGATCACACTATCTTGTCACTTATAGCCTGTCCAACTTGTCAACATCCTTTATGCTTAAGTGGACCACAATACCAGTGATTGACTAGATCTAAACACGCAGGTGTGTGTGCAGATAAACGATATTGCATTGCTTGACAACTTTGATCCCAACTTTTTTTTTTGTTTTTGTTAAATTTGTTCATAGTTTTCCTCTATGCACAAATTTAGGAGGAGAATTAAAAATTAAAAAAATCAAACAAAAAATCAGAAAATTAAAAAAAAATCCAAAAATAGTGTTATTTGTGTTTTATTTCTTTCAGAAAAATCAAAAAATCCAAAAAAAAAAATTTGTTTCTGTTTTATTTTTTAGAAAATATGCAAAATACAAAAATATTGTGTGCTAAGTTTTCTTTTAGTTTTGTTTTTATCTGAAAATTTTCTTTGTCTTGAAAAGTGAATTCAGATGTAGATGAGACTCATGGAGACTGTATCGAGATTTTCTGAGCCAAACCTTCATTCGTGATTGTTGAAGAATTCTCATATGAAATGAAGATTATTCTTTTAACATTCAATCTTTCAACCCCAGAAGCAAGATGAAGCTGTTCTTGAAGATTATGTGACAGATTGCATTGAAGCCTCCTCAATTAATTTGCTACTATCTATGAACCTGCTGAAGTGATCCATAATATTAGCTCCCTCTGTTGTTCTCTCTAAAGATTCATCTCATAAAAGCGCCATTTTTCAAGAATCTTAACAACAAGCCTCCACATCAACGTGCGTTTAGAGTCAAATTTTGAATAAATGCCCAACTGCTCAAGATGAAGTCTTTTATTGAAGATTCATCAAGTTCATCTTGAATATGTGAATAATTTAAAGGTTTACGCTGAAGCCAAGCTCAAACTGAAGATTGACAAGAAAAGCCAGCTACTTTTTAGGGAGAGTTTGTTGGGTCAATTAGAAAAGAAAGCTATAAACCAAGGGGGAGATTGTTGGGTCTAAAATATGGTTTATACTTTGCTTTTCTAGGCAGTTGGGTATTCGTTCCATGTGGTTGGGAGTGTTTACAACTCAGGTGGTGTTTATGGCCATAAACGTGTTTACGACCGTGAACCCATTTGCGGCTGTCCGTCTCATATAAATAGTGTTAGTGGAGTCATAAATGTATACGGCTAGGAGAGGTGCTAAGTGCGTGTGAATCTTTTGTAAGGAGCATCATTGATTATTCATCAATACATAGAGATTCATCAAATTCTTCTTCTCCTTCTTCTTCATTTTATCTTGCATCATCCAATTCATTGGGATTCCGCACCATCAATTGGATCTGATTGATACGTCAAGCAAATTTGGTACTTACACAAACAAGAAGTTGCTTTCCAAACATTGAAGCGTGCCCTATTTAGTGCTCCGGTGTTGTCCTTGCCATAGGGAACATAAGACTTTGTGGTGTATTGTGACTCCTCAAACCAAGGACTAGGTTGTGTGCTGATGTAGCACGGAAAAGTGATTGCATATGCATCCAGACAATTAAAGACCCACAAGGTAAATTACACCACCCATGATCTCGAGCTGGGAGCAGTGGTCTTCGTTCTAAAGATTTGGAGGCACTATCTCTATGGTACAAAGTACACCATCATTACGGACCACAAAAGCCTCCAACACATTCTAAATCAAAATGAGCTGAACATGAGGCAACGAAGGTGGGTTGAGCTGCTAAATAATTATGAATGTGAGATCAAGTATCATACATGTAAGGCTAACGTGGTAAGCGATTCCCTGAGCAGGAAACAATACTCAGGTTGTCGGGTGAAAACATTATCGATAAACATCCACTCTCATCTAACTTCACAAATCAAGGAAGCACAATTGGAGGCTTTAAAGCCGAAGAACGCCGCTAATGAAGCACTACGCAGGATAGATAAGAATCTGGAAGTCAAGGCAGACGGAGCCTACTAGTTCATGAAACGTATATGTATCCCAAAATTTGGAGGATTCAGAGATGTGATAATGAAAGAAGCGCACAAAACACGATACTCCATCTATCCAGGTTCCGATAAGATGTACCTGGACATTAAACAACATTATTGATGGCCCAACATGAAAACAGAAATTGCCACTTATGTGGGCAAGAGTCTCACTTGTGCCATGGTTAAAGTGGAATATCAGAAGCCCTCGGGATTGTTACAACAGCCAATAATACGCAAGTGAAAATAGGAAATGATCACAATGGATTTCATAACCAAATTACCTAAAACAGCGGATGAACTGGACGCTATCTATGTGATTGTTGATAGGATGACAAAATCCGCCCATTTCCTACCAATAACGGAGATGTATAAAATGGAGAGGCTAACACGAATCTATATAAAAGAAATTGTGAGACTCCATGGAGTTTCAATATTTATTATCTAGGATCGAGATAGTAGATTTACTTCACGATTTAAGCATACGCTCCAGAAGGCAATGGGAACACAACTAGACATGAGCACTGCTTACTACTCTCAAACCGACAGTCAAAGTGAGCGAACCATTCAAATGCTTGAAGATATGCTCCGAGCCTGTGTGATTGATTTTGGCAGGGCATGAGATACCACTTGCCCTTAATTAAGTTCATGTACAATAACAACTATCATAGGAGCATTAAGGTTGCTCCTTTTGAGGCTCTGTATGGCCGCAAATGCAAATCGCCTCTTTGCTGGGCTGAGGTGGGAGACACCCAGCTGGCAAGGGGACAAACACCAATTAGCACTCTTACAAGACCGGAGATCATTTGGGAAACAATGGAGAAAATAATTCAAATTAAGTGTCGACTCCAAGCATCCTGAGACCGACAAAAGAGTTATGCTGATAAACAACGAAAGCTTATGGAATTTCAAATCGAAGATCGGGTGCTGTTGAAGGTCTCTCCCTGGAAGGGGATGATCCATTTTGGGAAGCGGGGAAAACTAAATCTGCAATACATTGGGCCATTTGAGATTCTCGCCCGGATTGCTCCAGTGGCTTATAGGTTGCAGCTACCTGCGGAGCTCAACAACGTACACCCCGTGTTCCATGTGTCGAATCTGAAAAAGTGCTTATCAGATGAAACCCTCGTTGTTCCGCTGGATGAGATCGAAGTAAACAAGAATCTCCTGTTCGTCGAAGAGCCGGTCGAGATAACAGACAGGGAAGTGAAGCGTATAAAACAAGGTCATAATTCGATTGTGAAGGTTCGATGGAACGCTAAGCGTGGACCGGAATTCACATCGGAATGCAAAGACCAGATGAAGCAAAAGTACCCCCACCTATTCTCCAATTCTTATTATTATAATCCAAAACAATTTCGGGACGTAATTCCCTCTGACGGGGGGAGGGGGGATGATGTCACAACTAGCATTTTTGGCTAAGGAAATTCTATCTATGTATGACAAACTCTCGATGTAACTTGTAACCCTAAGATTGATTTTATGCATTTTATTAAATTCAAAAACAACTATTCAAATCAAAACTCACTTGTGAAGCCTAAAAACCTAATTCAATACATCTCATACACTCCACTGTGGGTTTGTAACCCTAATGTCCCGGTTCAAACTTAGATTGGACCATGATCCCTTTTATTGGGCCTGTTGGGCTAATAAACACTCAATTTGATTACTTTGGGGCAAGAAAACTCATTTGGGCGCTATTTGGACCCACATTCATTATATTATAGCACGATGGGGATTAATGGGCCTAGAATGTCTCGCTTCGTTTTCATGGGCGTTATTGGGCCAAAACCCACCCAAATAATGGTAGTAGGCCGAAAGCCTACTATTTTACCCCTTTTGGAACGTAGACTCATGAGAGGGCCCAATGGGCCGAAAACTCCTATCTTGGGCCTTATAATTTCAAATATATTCAATAATAGCCCAAAATTTTCACTTCTCTTTTCTTTCCTCTTATTCTCGGCTATATATATATATATATATATATATATATATATATATATATATATATATATATATATATATATATATATATATATATATAGTAAAAAAACAAAAAGAAAATAAAATTAGGATGGATTAAAACTTGACACCTCAACTTTAACTAGAGGATTTCCATGTTAATTACATCACATATATCTAAACTCCTACATCATTACCCCCCATGTATTAACCATTTCTTCTTTATCTCTCTTCTCTTCTTAATCTCGACCGAGAGCCACTCCTCACCATCACTCTCAGTTCAACTTGAAACACATGCTATAAACCCTCTCATATTTCTCCAAGAACTTTAAGAAAATCCCACCGTTTCATTTTAAATTTTGTGTGTGCTTGTGTGAGATCAAGAACTCCCCATAAAAATTCTATTCATTTTTGTAAGCTACTTCTCATCAAGGTGTTTAACTTCTTGTTCATGATAAACTTACTTCTCTTAACACTTCATTTCATGATCTATGTCCCTTAGAAACCTCACAAGTTCGAGATCTACTCAAGGGAGCTTGCTAAGGCCGAAATCCCTCTCATTTCTTAACCAAAAACCGAATCCATCAACCCAAAGTGAGTTCATACCCCTATTTTCGGTTTTATATTGTTTTTGGGGGAGGATACAAGTTGCCTTGTGTTAGATCTATGTGTTTATGCTTGTATATGTGTGTTTTATGTTATGTGATGTGACTTTTACTATGAAAACTTGTTGAAACATCACAAAACTCGAAATATGCACTAAGCATGGTAATATTTGCAAACTAAAAGTATTACATACAACATACTATGAAGTGAAATGAGAAAATATGTTGAAGAGCACTAGAAAACTAAATAAAATCGTGTAGAGGGCTATTTTCGACAAAACAAACAAAAAGGTGAGATTATTATGTAACTCACGGTTCTGAGAGAACCAAAAATGGGTCATTTTTAAATAATATGGATTGTTATGATGTTCATAGTTTTTAAAGGGCCAAAAATGTACATTTTCACAAAATGGGCCTCAAATTGGGCCTTCACGGTTCATGGACTAAACTTGTGAATTTTTGGCTTTTATGAATTAAATTGTCATTTTAAACAAATTTGAGCAAAAAATGTAAATTTTTGGTTATATGGGATAAAAATGAAAATTTTATTAAACTTGGGCTAAAAAGGTTAATTTTTGTGCATTTGGGCCGAAAATGTCAACTTTTATTAAATTGGGCCGGAAATGACAATTCTAGCAAAAGTGGGCAAAGAATGTCATTTTTAATTTGAAATAAGCCCTTAAATGCAAACTTTGGTCTTAAGGGACTTAAAGCGTCATTTTTACCAAAATATGCTTTAATTGTAAATTTTCGGTTTTAGGGACCAAAAATCTCTTTTTACAAAAGTGGACCTTTTATGTCATTTTGGTAAATAATTGAGCTTAAATGATCAACGTAATAACAAACGAAACAAATATGTCACTTACACTTTTATTTGGGTCGGAATATACCTTACATGCTTATTGGGCATTAGTGGTCCATTTGCATGCTTAAGTGGGCCTGGAATACACACTCAATGTCTATTGAGCCATTGTGGTCCAATTACATGCTTATTAGGTCTGGAATATGCATTACATGTTGTTTGGGCCTTTGTGGCCCATTTACATGCTTTTTCGGCCTAATAAACTAAAAACATATATGGAAACAATATACACTGTGCAATTCAATATTCGCGTAAATTCAGTTAAGACTCTTGTGAGACATTTCGTTTGTTCACACGTATCTAGTATACAACCGTAACATGTAGTTATACCCAGAGTCTCTGGAGGGAGAACGAGAGTTTGTGTATAGATCTATACGGGGTTGACACCCCACACCTAAGTTGACCGTTACAGCTAGACTACGCCAGTCTAGGGTGACGAACCTTACCTTAAACAAGTCGGCGTCTAAAAAACGTCATGACGAGCGGACCAGTCATTATCAAGTATGGTTATAACGACTCACAAAGAAATTAACTCTACTGTAAAATTTATGGAATACATAAAGGATTCTACAATTACAAGTCTATACAAATACCAACTCACAGTCTTTGGGTTTTTAATACTACCACACTTTTACAAGAAGAAAATATCGGTTTTTCTGGGGAAAAATTACATTATTCGTCACGTTCTACAACATAAAAACATCATATTTTTCTTGAATACTTGCTTTATACATTTAAAAAAAATAGGAAACACACATGCATTAATAGATGACTCAATACAATACTCTCAAACATTTTACAGAAAATATCGAATTTATTTTACAGAAAATATCGGATTTTCTGGTGATTACAAATTTATACAAAACTTTTCGTACAAACATGATTATGAACTCACCAACATTATATATGTTGACATTTTTTTAAATAACTTGTATTCTTAGGAAATCGTTATGCAGGTGGGTATTAAGAATATGTGGAAACTTGTGCATTTTGTTGCTATTATAAACCTTTATATTTTGGGATGTAACTCTTGTAAACAATTAGAATGATGTAGGGATGAGATTTAGAACCGGAAAACCGGACCGGAACCGGAACCGAACCGGAACCGGACCCGTTAAAACCGGAATATATAGAACCGGGTCCGGTTCCGGGTTTAAAAATTGGCTTTATCCGGGTTCCGGGTAATCCGGGTTTGGGTCCATTGGGTCCGGGTAAACCGGGTCTAAAATCCGGAACCGGAACCACTTGTAGGGCCGGAACCACTTTTTGTGAAACGTTTACAAGATGCATATCTTATTCGTTTCAACTCCAACTAACATACGGTTTTTTCCAACATGTAGTTTAGAGTTTGTACATGATTCTAGAGTATAAATTTTTCATTTTTAGTTTTATATTCATTGACTTACAGTCCTCAAAAGTTGAGATACCAAAGCTGAAAGTTTTTAGTTTTTTAGTTTTTTTGTATTCGGTGAAAGTTTTAAAGCATGCATATCTAATTCGTTTGAAGTCGGATTGACATGTGGTTTTTTTCAACTTCTAGTTACAGTTTGTACATGAATTTAGACTATTATTTTGTCATTTTTGGTTTAACATTCAATGATTTACAGTCCTCCGAAGTCGGGATATCAAAACTGAAAATTTTCAACTTTTCAGCTATTTGTTTTTGTACTTTGTATTATGTGAAAATATTAACACAAGTATATCTCATTCATTTAAATTCGAATTGACATGCGGGTTTTTCCAGAGTGTATTTTAGAGTTTGTACATGATTTTAGACTCTAATTTTGTTAATTGTGGTTTCGTATTCAATAAGTTACAGCCCCCCAAAGTGGGGATATCAATATGAAAATTTTCAAAGTTCAACCCACTAAGTTGTAAGTAATTACCAAAAAATTCCGGATTTTTCGGATTTTTCGGGTCTAAACCCACTTTATCCGGTTCCAACCTACCCACTTTAATGTTTCCGGGTTTTCCGGTTCTAGACCCACTTTACCCGGAACCATACCCGGAACCGAACCGGAACCGGTTCCTATATACTGGTCCGGTTTCCGGTTCTATAAAATCCCGTTAACCGGTTCTGGGTCAGGGTCCATCGGGTCCGGGTTTAGACCCACTTTCATCCCTAGAATGATGTAAACTCAGTATTGTTGTATTATTGTACGTGTGATGATGATGCTTGCCTTGTTTCTATTATATTCACTATGATGATATTCCAAGATGAAGTCACTCAAACCCCCAGACGTTTCCGCCATTCCGGTTCGGGGTTTTGACAATCTTTGGTGTTGAGTTTCCTATAGACCTCATACCGATTACGATGGGTGATGTATGTGTCATAGTGGGCATGGACTGGTTGAGTAGATTTGGAGCTGTGATCGACTGTGAGCGTTAGTTAGTGACTATAAGAGACCCTAGTGGGGGAGTGCTTACGATGTATAGCGACGATACTAGATCTGGATCAACTTTCTGTTCTGCTGCCAGAGCGAGACAGAGTCTACAGCAGGGTTGTATGGGCTTTTTGGCGTATGTGATGGATACGCGGGTTGCCACAGAGACGCCGAGTTCTATCGTTGAGGTTCTGATAGTGTGCGAGTTTCCTGATGTTTTTCCCGAGGAGTTGTCGGGTGTGCCTCCCGAGAGGCAAGTGGAGTTCCGGATCGATTTGGTTTTAGGAGCGCGTAAAACATGTGTAAGACTATTTCATCTACCCGTGTTTTTACCCAATATATTTGTAGATATAAAATACATATACAGTTTAAATCATTTAAAACATGTGTAAAACATTCATCCAACATAGATATCAAGAACATAGATAATATGCACACATAACACGCAATTTATATTAAATACCTCATATCTAGGTGTAAGATGAAAGTAACTATTCACTCACCTGTTAAGGTGGTGATTCGGAACTCAGACATCGCTTCGATTCTATTAATTTACTTTCATGAAACCTAATATCATTACCACTAGATTTTAGTCTAATATTTACCATGACTAATTATTAGTCTTAGTATTATTATTATTATTATTATATAAACGTTAAACAATATTTTCCAACCACTATGTACAGACAGGGGCTAGACATGAAACACCGGAGGACATAACCATTTTGGCATTATAGCACTTCTGAAATCCAACAACCATATGCGGCTCTTCAAACCAGATTCTCCATACCGTGAGTGGTTAAAAGATATTATAATAACATTTTTATATCATATTTTATTTGATATATATATATATATATATATATATATATATATATATATATATATATATATATATATAACTTAAACACAAGCTATACTTAAAGTAGGGTAAGCATAACATACTTACAAGGGGGTTTTAGCTAGGAGTCGGGCTTTACAAGGGCATAACTTCATCGCTGAATCTTTCTAAGAAAGATTCTTGCAGCGCTTCAGTGCTCACCTTACTATACTAAAACTCCAGAAATAGAAGTCGAATCACAAGGGACCGAAATGTTCGATGGATAAGAAGAGAAAGACTATTAAATCAAGAGAATGGTGCAAGAAATATGAGAGCCTAGAGGCTCTTATTTATAGTAATCGAATTTACAAAAACTACTCTCTGTAGTTACTTAATAACCTTATAGTTATATATCGACTAAACACTCCTTTATAATACTATTTTAAATAGATTTAATGATATTTTAGTAAGCTAATGTCGAAAGTACTCAACCCTAGTCTTATAACAACCGCATCGTCGATATAGTAACGCCCGTAGATCAGGGCTAGTCAATTAAGATACGATAAGCGTCCAAAAAATGACTTTTTTTTATAGAAGAGTATTTAGAATAAATAATCTTAACCAAGTTTTAGTATATGTCACAAGGTTTCCGTACATATAAAAAACACTGAAATCCTAGTTATAACGAATAAGTTATGACCTGTCGAAGTTTCGCGACGGATTCGGCATGACACTGTAGGATGTAAATAGTGAATTTATGATAGAGAGATATTTAGTCTTAGTGATCTAAACGAAAGTCGTAGAATATGTTAAACCGAGAGCGTTCATAAAAAGAACGTCTAAATCTAACTTCGTATGAGGAAGTTATGATTTTTCGAAGTTTTAACTTAGCGGTATGCTGCCCAAAGTTCGAATATGAGATCGAGTGACTTCTAGCCGAAACAATCTAAACGAGAATCGAAGATCTCGTCGATAGTAAAGCACCGATAAAAAGTCAGACGAAAACGGACGTCCGATAAAGGATTTGTGAATTCCTAATGGAGTTTTCCTATGTCGGCCTACTAAAAATCATATAATAAAAGTTAAAGTCAAAACTAGCCGACGGAGTCTAAACGAGAGTTGTAGAGCATAATCTCACCTACGCGTGCATATAAAGAACGTTGAAGATGGATATGCGAGAGATATGAATTTATGAAGTTCAGAACGCAAACTTTGAGGCTTGTGTCAGAGCTCACGACGTGAGCACAGTGTTCATGACGTGAGCAACTGATGGGCATCTTCCAGAGCAAGTGGCCTGATGACGAATGCAATGACATCAAGCTCATGATGTGAGCATTAGTGGCTCACGACGTGAGCATAGCATTTCAGCCTCCTATATATAGAAAGTGAGGCCAGCCGAGTTTTGTTGCTCAATTTCTTTCCACTCACCCATATTACCTCATTTTACGTGTAAGTTATACCCCCAAAGCCCCGGTATCATCCCGACAACTGAAGCGAGTCCTGAAGCCCCGAAGATCCAGAGGAGAATAGAGTTTCAAGCTGACGCGCTTCCCACGAGAAGCCCGGTGTGTGAAGATATCCAGGTTTCTTAGAAGAACTTCTACTTGAAGAGTCGTCGTGCTGTCCGACAATCGTCTTAACAAGTAAGTGTGTAGCTACTTTCTTCTACCGCATAGATATGAAGTATTTGCTATGAAATATGTGCTATGTGTTTATACATTATTTTTTTACTTGATATGGGAGTTGGATAAATGTTTCAGATAGGTTTTAAATGAGTTAAACTGTATATGTATTTTATATATACAAATATGTTGGGTAGAACATGGGTAGATGAGACAGTTGGTGTGTGACAAAAATGCCTTGGATGAATGTTTTATATAGGTTTTAAATAAGTTTAACTGTATATATATGTTATATCTACAAATATGTTGGGTAGAACATGGGTAGATGAGATAGTTGGTGTGTGATAAAAGATGAGTTGGTTGAATGTTTTATATAGGTTTTAAATGAGTTAAAATGTATATGTATTTTATATCTACAAATATGTTGGGTAGAAGATGGGTATATGAGATAGTTGGCGTGTGATAAAAGATGAGTTAGATGATGAGACAAAAGGTCATACAGATCATGAGATGAGGGTGACAGGTGAAAAATGAGTGAAACCTTTACCCAAGCGATGATCCCGTCATTCAACAGAGTAGGGATGACAACCACGAACTATTCTAGACAGTCTAGTGGAACACTAGCAGGCTCACAACTTGTAGGTGTTGTGAACTTAATGTTCACCGGTGTACTCTAAAAACCCATTAACATGTATTGCGAGAGGGGTCTCAAAAACAATACGGTCGATAAACGAGAAAAACTTTGGTAGCTATGGATTAAGATATAGTTATTTGTTATTAATCCGGGAGTATGGATTAGGTAGAGATGTTGGTTTTGGGTCCATGAGTATGGATTAGGTAAGGAGGTAAATTTTAGATATGAGAGTATATATTGTGTCGTTGTGGAGATCGATGGGGTGTGGTAAGAGTTGCTTATATATGGTGGAATTGTATGAGTTTGTGAATTATATTATATATATATATATATATATATATATATATATATATATATATATATATATATATATGATATAATATTGTGGGTTGAAAATCCTATATGCTCACCAGGCTCCCAAGACTGGCCCACTTAGTTTCCTTTGAATTACATGTAGTGGCATAAGAGCATAAGTTGGTTGACAAGACGAGAGATTTTGGATTATAGAGCAGTAGTTATAAATAACTGTTGTAAGGTCTAATTTGTCCTGTTTATGCTTTTGGTGTGTATCATAACATGACATCCCGAGATTTTGTTATATAATAAAAAAATACATTTCTTTAAGAAATGCTTTGATAAATTCTTATCATATTTTTTATTGGGAACAAATTCCGCAACAGTTTCCTTTAAATTATTACTCTGATTTTAAAACAAAGCATAAACGAACAACTCCTATGGATGCTACTGCTGCACACCGGTCTCTAACACTAAACCATAACCCGCAATTACCCAATTAAGATCTAAGACCAAACCTTACTCCTTAGGTCTAAAGATAGCTCACTACCCGACCCATAATTAACTCAAGCTCATTTGGGCCCACCAAGACCCAATACTAAATGGGCTCTCCCAAGGCCCAACTCTTAAAATCAAGTCCAAATGGCAAGTCCAACACAAAGGCCCAAGACATACAAAATATTCCTCTGATCAAAATCTCCAGCCCAATCGGCCCAAAAGTCAAGGCCCAACACTTAAGGCCCAATATAGGTTTTAGCCCAAAAAGCCCACAACAAGGTTACGCAGGGAATACCCCTCTTGGTATGCTCAGCGTATGCACAAATCTAGATCGGGCTATCGGGGACACTTGACCAGTACGTGGGGCGTACTGGATTTACGCTCAACGTAAGTTCAAGCTATCCTTTTCCACTCTCTTGGTCTTAACCCGTTAAGACCATAACTATATTCTCAGATCTGGACTCCCTAAAGGCTCATACTCCATAAAGTTCATGACTTTAAGCCTTTGCATGGCTAATAAAGTCACAAACACCAAAACTTTCACTCTCTATTCTCAAAGATGCTCATAACTCATGCATGGTTTGATTCAAACGTCCAAGTCCCGATTTTTATGACTCTACACCTCTCAAAACACTCAAAAGAGCTGATAATAACCTCCATAGCTCAATATCTCATAAAGCATCCAACTTTGGGACCAAAAACCTAAAATGAACTAGAATGATGCACAAATCAAAAGGGTGAGAAAGCTTTGAGCTTTATACCTCTAACTAAAGCTCCAACCACAGATAAGATCAGATCCAAGGCTTGCACTCCCACTCCTTCCTCCACAAAGCTCCTTCTTCACTCCAAAGAATCACAAGAACGCTTGATAGCTCAATAATGCACACACCCTAAATTAGTCTTTTCACTCTAGGCCTAGTACACCTAACGTACTAGGTGGCTCTGTTTCACTTTCAAGCACATGAGTACGCTAAGCGTACACACACGTACGCCCAACGTACTCAGCTGCCACCTTTCTCAATTAAAGGACGTTTCTTGCCAAAACTTAAAACTATCATAACTCCCTTGTTATAAGTCTGTTTCCAATGAAACTCATATCCACGGAAAGGTGACAAGAAGCCCTACGCTTCTAGAAACTCATCGTAGCCACGAGACTTCCTCATGCCCGGGTTGCATCCCACGAACCCTAAATCACGGACTATCCGAAATAGGATGTCATAGATTTTGCTAAAATCTTAGCTCTCTCATATGGACTCCATTTTTGACATTCTTTTTCTCAAAATTCCTACATTAACGTGTACTATGATTTTCTTTTTGGTGGTATTAGCTAAAAGTTACGTCACACATCCCTTGTGTGCGGATGACTTTTATATCTTATCAAAATCATATCTAATTCATACAGAGTCGAATTTCTACGAAATTTGTATTTTTGGGATCGGGGCGATGTGTACTTTCTATATATATATATATATATATATATATATATATATATATATATATATATATATATATATATATATATATATATATATATATATGTGTGTGTGTGTGTGTGTGTGTGTATGTGTGTGTGTGTGTTTGTGTGTGTGTGTGTTTTGGTGACCTTATTTTTACGATTTACGAACGATTCAACTGATTTTTCCTATTTTATTATATTATAATAATCATGAAACACATTATATTCACATAATTCTTCTTTATTATGTCAAATAGGTTACAATTGTTGATCCTAACTCTTACATCATCATAATATTGCTTAGCCAGAAACGCGGACGTTACAGAGAACCTCCCGAGCATGCTGTTAGCTCATCAGGACTGCTGATAGTCTCAGGGATGCTGATAACTCATAGCTGTTTATTTTATGTTATGTTATGTGTGTAAAAATGCACTAGTTTTATTCCCGCTTTAAATATAATTTAGACACACAAAAGACAATATACTTGTCAATTGGTGGTATAGTTAAGCAAGCAGGGTACCGAACACATGGAACGATAATTAAACTAACTACTAGAATTATCTAGAAAAAAACAATTAATAAAAGGAAATGGGTTTTCTCTAGTTTTTCAAAACCAGAAAGTTAAGCACTTAACTAACACTCAAACAAAACAATTAGCAACTAAAACAAATAAAAATAAACTAAATTCAATAATATAGGAGACTTCTGTTCAGGTTCAACTTATTTATTCCTATGGTTGATTTTATGGCAAGTGCAATAGATTAATTGGCTACCGATTAATGTGATTAGGTTCATGTTCACTATTACTAATCCTTAGAAAACAAATTAATTCAAACAGATGCCAATTGGTTAAATTAATGAGTTTAATAGTTTATTGATTCGGATTAAGTAAGACTTGTAGTTTATCTAATCAAATTGCTAATTCAATTAACTTCTTGTATGGTTGTTCGTCACAGAAGCTCACACATTGATTTACCTATTTTCTAATTAACCCCTAGTTTCATGTTCACTATTCCTAGGCATATAACCTTGTTTTCACATAAATTATATGAGACAAACAATCAAGAGATTTTTTATGCAGATTAATATACTTGATAATTAACAGAATATAGTTATTGGCAACACATGAGGGTTTTTAACAAGCTTAACAAAACAAAATTCACCAAATTAAATTATTTCAACTACAAAATCAAACCATACTCATAAATTTGTCTACCCTAAACAGAAGAAACGAGTTTTTAGATCATATTCATAGCAGAAAACGTCTCATAAACTAAACCTAATGATTCAAACATGATAAAAAAACTAGATTAAGAGAAGAGAATATAATCGTGCCTTTTGATCTCCTCAAAATTGAAGGTTAAAGTTGATCCACGAGTTCCAGAGCTCTAGTTGTACTTTCAATCGCAATTCCGTCTCCAAGAGTTTTAGAAAAGGTTCTTGTTTCGTGAGTTTATGCCCAATATATTATTTTATGAAAACAGAGGCGACTCATCGAGTCCATAGGTCGACTCTCCGAGTCCCTCACTTAAAATCCGTGTGAGGTAAGGCATCCATTTGTTCGTGAAGTTTTGTGCCTACTCGTCGAGTAGGTGTCCGACTCGATGAGTTCATTCGGTTTTTTTTACTCTTTTTCTTCTTTCTATAATTCCCGAACTTTCGATTGCATTTCCCGCTTCGTTTTGCTTCCGAACATGTCTTTAAGGCTGAAAATATAATTTAAACATAATTAAGTATATTTTATTCGTTAATTGAAATAAACTAGCCAAAAAGTATTAAGATTCTATACAAAATATATAGCTAAATATGCACATATCATTATGTTGTGTGTGGTATCTTCGGGGACTCACTAAGTTTCGTGATTAGCGTTGTTGCTTTGTATGTGGCAGGTACTTCGCAGGACTGAAGACGAAGTTCTGATTGTACTCTGGTAACTATGACAATTGTGTTTTGAAATGATTTGCATTCGATTTGGTTGTAAAACTCAGTTTTTGGAAGTTTTAAAAATTGAAAATTTTGGTCTAAAATTTGAGGTGTCACATGAAGTGTGAAGTGCTTTGTGGGAAAGTAGTTTGGTACGGCTCACGGAAAGATGGAGCGCGGCTATAGAAGATGCGTGCCAATCTAGAAAAGTCCGGCTTCGATTTCCAAGTATTGTTGATTTGATCCTAAAAAGGGCCAAGTATTGCTCTTGTGGATGATTGTTTGTGATATTTATAAAATAAAAAATAAAATAAATATAAAAAAAAAAAAAATCATTATTCCCCAAGAAGTTAATGTGAGCTTTTCATGTTTTTGAGCAATTGAAGTGAGCATATTTCGAATAATCGTATTAACCTGAGCATTTGTATAGCTTGAAGCTGCAAATGTGATGCTGACATCATAAGTAATATACTACAGGAATAAACTTGACTTTCGAAACTCACCATGCTTTGACATGTAAATATATGAAGACATGAAAAAGATTCACTAGGAATTTAATTGAAGCTTTTGTGTTCCTTTGAAATCGGATGTAGGTCCAAGACGATCTTCGATGGCTTAATGAAAATGGACCATTTTTGATAAGTTCCGCCTCTTTGTTCAGAAAGGGCAATGGCGGAACTAAAAATTTTAATATGGGGTACAAACATTGTCGATATATATTATATCAGACATTAAAAAACATGTTATAATCTCTTTAGTTGGAGGTACAATAACATGAAACATGTTTAAAAATAATATTTTTTTTATATATAAAAAACAATTTTTTGGGGTACTGTAGTACCCCCAACGACCCATCTATCTCCGCCACTGAGAAAGGGAGACCGGATTGCCAAAAATCATCATATGCTTGAGCTAACACAATAATTGCATGTAAACAGCTGTGTGAGCATGATTAGGAACGGGAGGACAATGGCCTTTGTGAGTTTCTGGTTTTTTTTTTTGGCATAAATGAATATTTCTTCTAGTTTACAATATAATAAAATGTAAATGTGTCTTCCCTGAATAAGTTTGGAAACAACTCATGTTCTTGTTTCTTGTTGGAAACAAAATCCCTCCAAACTCAAAATAGATTTAAACCATGCACATAATTAACTTGTAACGTGACCTAGCGTTACGGTGGCTCTAATAGATCAAAAAAAATATTGATAGGTCAACTGAAAGATATAAAGCATGTCTCGTGGCCAAGGGGTCCAATCAACAAGAAATGGTTGATTTTCTGGACACTTAACTTCCCCGTGGCGTAGCTATATTAGTACAAGGCCCACCCAAATAAATTTGAGTTTATATATATATATATATATATATATATATATATATATATATATATATATATATATATATATATATATATATATATATATATATATATATATTAAAAATTTCAAATTATACACAAATAGAATATCTTTTGTTGCATATATTATTATATTTTGTTATCATTTGAAGTATTTTACTAACGTTCATATTTTATAAATTATTGGCCTACCCTAAAACAAAATTCTGGTTACGTCACTGTAACTCCCCCGTTGCCAAATTAGTTACAGTCAAATTGCTTCTCAAAAGAGATGGCCTTTAATGCAAATGGATGTCAATAACGCGTTTTTTAAATGGTGATCTTGAAGAAGAGGAGGTTTACATGCAGCTACCTCAAGGGTGTAAAGTTTCTAATGACAAGAACAGTAATAAAAATTTGGTTTGCAAGTTACAAAGATCTTTATATGGACTTCAGCAAGCTTCTAGACAGTGGTATGCTAAGTTCTCAAATTTTTTAATTTCATTGGGTTTAAACAATCCAAAGCAGACTCATCATTATTTGTCAAGTGTCATGGTGCATCCTTTGTTTCTCTTCTAATAGGGACATCTTTGTCCCAAATTAATGAAGTCAAAAATGTTACTCAGTCAACAATTTAAATTGAAGGATTTGGGATGTGTTAATCATTTTCTGAGACTTGAAATTGCAAGGTCTACTGATGATATTTTTCTTTCCCAACGCCAATATACTTTAGATTTGCTACAAGATACATGCTTTTTTGAAGAAAGTAAAAAGTTTCAAGGTTACGTAAGCCAACAGCCAATTAGCAAGCGAGAAAATAGAAAAAGGCGGATATGGAATTAAGCAAGAGCAGTCGATCGAAGGGCATCTTTTGTTTCATTCGTCGTCTTCCTTTTTCATTAACATTCATAACCTTTTGCAATCAGCAAAAACATAAACAAAAGCTTTTTCTTAATATAAGAATAAGATAAGAAATGTTTTCCTTATGTAGTCTGTTGAACGCGGTTATTGTAGCACCAAAAGTAAGTGTAGTGATAATAATTAAGAATCCATTTATAAATTAATCTATTTAGAAAGCGTGGGCAGCTGGCATTGGCAATGGTTTTGTCGGTGACACCCCACACCCAATCATCGATATACACATGCACACCTTTCCTTATTCCCATAATCCAAAGCCATAAAGTGATTAAACTTATACTAATGCATAATTTATGTCTTATGGTTAAGGTTGTTACATTTTCAATATTTGTCATTTATTTATCTAAAAAAAGTTTAAAAAAAAAAACAAAAAAGTAATTTGTTATTTTATAATTTATGAGTTGTGAGCGGAAAAGTGTAAGCACATCATTATAATAAACATATGTATAAAACGTCATGACTTTAGTGTGAATATATTCACAAACTTATTTATAATTTAAAGTTGATATATATGCTAGAAAAATCTACAGCCACGATAAAAAAGATACCAGAAGAAATGCAATTACTATGTGGGTAGAACAAGACATTGAACCTTAGCTCAAGCAATCCCTTCCTTACTTCTTTTTTTGACAAAGAATTAAAGGTTAATTTAAAGACAATATTATGCTCAAATTGCAACTAAAGGAAGGAATTTCCCACCTTTGCATAATTCCGATTCGAATTGTGTTTGTGTGTTACCTCTATTTAAATTACAACCTACATTCAAGATAATATCATTAGTGTTTTTATTTCTTAAACAATCTACCTAGTTAAAAAAATCAATCATGCCCACTCCTGAGTTAGGCGAAAAACAACAAAAGCAAAATCTCGATCGTGAGATTCGAGACATGATAAATGCACTCACTCGTCGCCTTGCCCATCTCCATAAGAAACCGAGTGAGGGAGGAAGTGCAAGCAATGTTCATGATCATGAACAAGAGGAGAAGGATGCGAATGGTGGTTTTGGGATCATAACTATGGCTGGAAGCAACGAGGGAGCCACTATGAGAGGTGAGCTCGACTTAATGAGTATGGAGAACCATAAATTAGGTATGAAACAAGATAATGAAGAGTCTCTTCCTCCATTGACAACCTGCCTTAATGGCAACTTCCAAGGTGTCAACAATTCTATCATGGTCGGTGGTAGTTACTCTACCAATGATCCTGGTATCCATTTGAATGTTGATGACCATTACGAGCAACATAAGGGGGAGTTTGGTCTACGGAAGTATGGAAAGAAGGGCAAGAAGAAGGCTCATTCTGAATCCTCTAAAAGTGACCATTCTAACTAATCATGTATGTATCTAAGCTTGGCCACATACACGTTCACATACATGAGGATAATGTTTGTTGAGTGCTTTTTTAATCTATATTTTGAATTTCAGTGGAAATATGTTATATATCATGTTTCATCATTTCGTTCAATTAATAATCTTTTTTTATGATTGTAATTGCATTAGTATCTTAATGGAATAGTTATTATCTATAAATATTATTCTATCTTAAAAGGCCATTTCTTGTTAATCCATTTGACAGTCAGGTCAAATGCATTAGGGCATCCACAATGCATTGAACTCCATAGAGTTCAATGGATTGCCATATCATCATTATACAATCCATACAACTCTATTATTTTTTTTCTCTAAAATGCATTGAACTCTACAAAGTTCAATAGAATGTTACCAAATGTAATTTATAGTAAGTATTTAAGAATTAAAACTTTCCTTTTTCCCATTGAAGAGTTCAATGGCCATTAAACTCCAAATTCATTGAATGTCAATGTGGCATCTCACAATGGTAGAGTTTCATCCATTGAATGGCACATGGAATTGCCACCTCATTCAACTCTCCCATTAAACTCACCATTGTGGATGCTCTTAGTTTAATACTATACAGTCTATAGCATACATAATTATTTTTTGTATTAACACTTTCTTTTAGTTAGCAAAATAGCACTTAATTATCTATCAAAGACTTAGAAGAACAAGACACACTTCATATGGAATCGATTATGCACCCCTTATGGTTCGAATCATGATGAAAGTGTTGACCACTCGTTACTTATTAGTCAGTGTCACAACTAGAAATTTTGGCGCCTTGTAACTACAACACTTATAACAACTATGAATCAATAACATGAAAGCATGCATGATGCTTATTCTATAACAACAAGACTTCACCAAATACTTCATTCTAGCCCTACAAATGGTCAACAAAGAATTGGAAACCTTTGAAATTCCAATTTGAGTTCATTTTGGACTAGGATTCCTTATTGGGCCTAATGGACTAATAAACTTCCAAATTATCCATCTTGAATCTAGAACTCTCTAATGGGCCCTAAATGGACCCATATACATGAAACATAATATTTTGGGCCTTAATGGGTCACAACCTAATTAATTTAGCCCTAATAGGTCATAAAAATTATACTTTGATTTATTTGGGTCAAGCATCATCTAACTTAACTAGAATATGGGCTTAAGGACAAAAAGCCCAAAAATCTCCTCTTTCCCTCTCCAATCTCGGCCCAAGCCCACAAAGAAAGAAAGAGTTGACTTTGTGTGTGCCACCTCATTTTTACATAGAGGTTTTCCATGCAACTCTCATGTTTTCATGCAAGTCCACTCAAAGATCACTCTTCTCTCCTCTCTCTTCTTCTCTCGGCCGAACCCAAACACACACACACACACACTTCACTCAAACTCTCTCAAAGGAAACTCTCCCCACTCCTCTCCAAATTTTCAAGATCTAGGAAGCTTTCAAAGAGATTTTACCACAAAACTCATCATCTAAGGTAAGTTCATACTTAGATCTATGACTTAGACTCTTTTTTTTATCAAAAATCTCTTCTAAATTTATTCCAACTTGTGATCTTGCACCTTAGAAGTCACTAAACTCGAGATCTACCAAGAAGACTTGCTAGGATCGAAAACTTCTTCTTTTCTCTCTTCAAAAATGAAAACACAACTCAAGGTGAGCTTCATACCCCTCTTTTTCAGTTTTTCATATTTTTTATGTGGGAGAATACAATAAAATGTGTACATCTATGTGTATGTGTATGCTATGTGTGATTTTATGCATGTATGTGTGTGATGTTATGTGTTTTTATGATAAATATGTAACAAAAAGGGGTAATAATTTGATATCTATGATATGAGAAAAGAAACAAACATAAACTAAGTTATTTTACACTAAGCTAGTTAAGAAAAATAGCTTATAAGGTTATGAGGAACATATTCTAACATAAAACCCATTTTAGGACTTAAATTGTCAAAAATACAAAACTTGGGTTAAAAATTGTAAACTCACGGTTTCTTGAGGGTCAAAAGAGCCAAAACAGTTTCTATAATCAATTTCCTGAATATTAGAATTTTCAAAAGACTTAAAATGCAAAAATTTAGCTTCATGGGCTAAATTTGGGCTTTTCGGCCCAATAAGCCCAAAATTGCAAAAATTGAAGTTTTAAGGAGCTGAATTGTAACATTCTGTAAAACAGGGGACATGAAGTGAAATAAAACTATTTCAAAGGTCAAAAATGCTTTTAAATTCCAAAAAGGATAAAAAATGTAAACTTTTTATATTTTGGGCCAAAACTGTAAAAATTGTGAAATTTGGGGTTCTAACCGAGAAACACCATTCTGGAAGGGCTAAAATTGTTTACTAAATATAATTTGGGTTAAAAATGTCTTTTCAACAAGTTTATGATACAAAAGTGTCAAGAAAATGTTTTTAAGGACTAAAAATGAAATTCTTTTATATAAAGGACTAAAAATATTATTTTTATAAAAGAAAGTTAGTGAAAAGGTCAAAGTCATACTTCTAAACAAATTAATTCATTAAGACAAAATACAAGATATCCGACTAGCGACAAAACGAAAAACAAATACACCTTCAATACCAAATATCGTTATAAACGAATTGATTCGGTCTCGAATCAATACAAAACAACAATCGCTAAAACAAAACTCTCCAATAGATATGTGATGACTAAAAGGAATAAACCTACAAACTTTGGGCTTATGAGTTTCAAATCATGCTTGTTGGGCCTTGCAAGCCCACCAACATGATCTTTGGGCCCAAAGGGATAACGCTTATATGTTATTGGGCCTTCAATGACCCAATATTTTATAAAAGGACTTTCAATAGTTTTATGTGTTGGTGGGCCAAAGTGTCCCGTTAGAAAAGCTAGTAAGGTCACAGTAATCAAGTGCGAGTTGGACCATTATGTCTTTCGCATCCACGACAGCCTAAGGTTCTTACGATAGTAGTTGGACATAATACTCCCCTTCTCTTCATTTGTTAAGGTTTACGAGAAATCAAAGTAGACAAAAATTAGGACGATATATAATATGGATTAACCAATAATCATTCGTTAAGACAATACAAAAATCAGTAATTACGAATACATTTTAACATCGGGTTTTCCGGGGAATTCAATACTACTCGTTCGAAACTTTATAACAATATTACAAAATACCCTTCATATATATATATATATATATATATATATATATATATATATATATATATATATATATATATATATATATATATATGTTTTTAAAATCATTCATGCATCAACTTATGGATCTTCACACTTTGATAAACAAAAGTCTTTTCAGAAAATATCGGATTTTCTGGGTTTTACAAAATACACAAATCATTTTATCACAACATTGCTTATGAACTCACCAACATTTCATATGTTGACATTTTTCCAAAATAACTTGTATTGTCAGGTAACAGGTAAGCGGAAGAGTTATAAGAAGTAATGTTAGATGTTATGTTGTTAAATGTACTCAAACTATTTAGGTTATGAATGTGTAGTGATAAAACAATGTACTTGATGTGAACAATTCCAGTTGTAATGTATTGATGCATGGTGACGCTTATGTTATGATTCATGTATATTCATTATGATGATATTCAATTAAAGTCACGCGAGCCCTCGGACGTTTCCGCCGTCTGGTTCGGGGGTGTGACAGTCAGGTGGTGTCTTAGTCACAGTTACAAACCCGTATTGGCTTAGTCGAATATTATAATTTCTAATTTTGTTGGAGTTAGAGATTTGTATATGTAGGTGGATTTGTTGCCTCTATCTAGTTCGAAACGTAATCTACAGCTTTGGATGCAGTTTTTTAACAACTTTTTGGTTTTTATGGAGTTTTCGTAATTCTTTTGTGTAAATACCAAATGGATACCATTTTTTATAAAATAATTTCTTTTTTCATTAAATTCCTTTGTTCACAAAAATAGTAAAAATAGGGTTAGTTAGGTTTCTTAATTCTTGATTACGAAACCATTTCTAATCATTCATTTTTAATTATTTTGTAGCTTGATCTTAAATTGCGCAAATGTCATATTAGCCCATCAAACTTTTCGTGTTTGTTTTAAAAGGTCCCCAAACTATTTTTTTGCACATTAAAGAAATATACTTTCATTTCTCTGTTTTAAAATACCCTTATGTTACCTTCTACCGGGTTGATAGGTAATATACATGCCACGAGGGAAAATGTCGGTGACACGTCATTTAATGAAATGGTCACATGTGTTATACTTATATTAATTTGTTATAAACTAAACCGTTTGCGTTATACAATCCCCTCCCCCTCTTTGAAGAAACCCCTTGTCATTAAAGAAAACCCTCGTCGTCCCACCATAGTAACGAAAGATCGATGGCTATATTTCTATCAATCAAAGTTCATTTCCAAGGTGTGTTCATCAATAAACCTTTTTGATATTCTTATGGTGTTCATCATGTGTTCGAGAACGTCGATTTTGCTGGTATGTCATATAATGAGTTTGTGGGTTTTCTTGAACGATTCACACAAGAGAAGTGTGAGAAAGTTTATTATTGTCAACCCGATTTACAAATCCCAGAAGGTTTAACCTTGATTTCGAATGAACGTCAATATCAAGAATTTATAGACATTGCTTATGAATGTGGAGTACAAGTTTATGTTTACATTGACCATTTTGGTACTACCGTGCATGTAACGAAGGCAAATGGAAATGAAAATGAGGATAATTGTTTTGTCAAGTCAAACATGTCAATCGAAGGGGAAGAAGGTATTGACCTAACTGAAATTAAGAGTCCGCAATAAATCAACATGGAAGGAGTAACCTATGAAGGAGTAAGTCAGAGTAATGGAAATGAGGAGGCCACAGAAGGTGATCCAAAAGATGATGAAGATGATAATGTCCCAGATGTGAAAGGAAAACCGATGTTTAATGAAGACATACCTTGGAAGAAGCAGTTGCCAATTCTAGGTACGAGGTTCACCAACCCTAAACAATTAAAATTTATGATTTGTAATTATGCTGTAGCAAATGGATATCAATTGTATTTGAAAAAAACGACAGTAAAAGGTTATTGGTTAAGTGTAGTAATGGTCAATGCACATTTAGGCTTTAGGCATCATGGATAAGTGAGGAGCACTCTTTCCAAATCAAGTCCTTTATCATTGACCACAATTGTGCAAGAAATTTAAAATTAGGGTCAATTGTTAATTACAAATGGATTAGTAGTCATTTTCACCCGGGAAGTGATTGAGAATCAGAAATTCAATGTTAGGATGTTAAAAGAGGAAGTAAAGACTAAATTTGGCATAGAGGTTAGTATGGGACAATGTAGGAGAGCTAAGCAACATGCAATGTCTCTTGTTGAAGGTACCATAGTGGAAAATTATGCAAAGTTTTGGCCCTATGGTGAAGAGATAAAAAGGTCTAATCCAGGGTCGACAGTCAAGTTGTCTGTGAACTCTATGCCAGATGGGAAAACTTACTTTAGCAGGATATATATATATATATATATATATATATATATATATATATATATATATATATATATGTTTTCATACACTAAAGGAGGGTTGGAGAAGTGGCTGTAGAGGGACAATAAACTTAGATGGGTGTTTTCTAAAAGGAATCTGTATTGGTCAGTTATTATGTATTGTTGGTAGGGATGGTAACAATCATATATACCCAATAGCTTGGCTTGTAGTTTGTGTTGACAATAAAGACAACTGGAAATGGTTCTTAGAAAACTTGCAAGAAGATCTGTATCTTGAAGGTGGTTTTGGTAGGACATTGATGTCAGATCAACATAAGGTATGTTTCTACTTTATAATGTCATACCTAATTTCTTTCAAATGTGATATAATTCTGAATATTATGATGATATAAATGCAGGGGATAATTGAAGCTGTGAAAGATTTATTTCCAGAGATAGAACATAGTCAATGTGCCAGGCATGTTCTTTCCAATTTCAAGAAGAAATTCCCTGGGGCTCAGTATGAGTAACTATTTTGGAAGGCTTGTAAGGCCTCAACTGAACCTCTTTTCAATTCTGCAATGAAAGAGATTCAAATGATTAGCCCTGCTGCTTATGTGCATCTGATGAGAAGGAATCCAAACTCATGGTCAAGAGCATTTTTTCAAATAGGAAGGGGGTGTGATGCAGTTGAGAATGGTTTGTATGAAAGCTTTAACAATGTTATATTGGAGGCTAGGAAGAAGCCAATTATTACAATGTTGGAGGATATTAGACTATATGTGATGCAGAGGATGTGTAGTTTGAGGCGGAAAGGAAGTGGATGGGGACATTTTGATGTATGTCCAAACATAAGGCTTGCCCTAAATGAATTAAAGATCCAACAAAGGTACTATATTATTCACCATAATTGAATTGAATATCCAATCAAGGTACTTTAATTACCCCTGTTAATTTTGATTATTTGTAGGTATTGGCAAGTGCTTCCTAGGGGCCTGAATACATTTGAAACAAGAAACTTAGGAGAGTCTTATGGAGTTGATCTAGAAGAGAAAACATGTTCTTGTAGGATTTTGGCAAATGAATGGGTATGGTTGTGTACACTCAGTGGCAGCCGTTAGTTATGTAAATAGAGATGCAGAGGCATTTGTTGATCCTTTATATCGTGCTTGCATATATATGAACACATACAAGTACACAATTGGAAGCATGAATGGGAGTGTAATGTGGCCCCCAACAGAGTACATACCACCTTTGCCACCATTGAAAAGGAAGATGTCAGGGAGACCCACTATTAAGAGAAAGAGGGATAGTATTGAGGTTACTGGATCACATAGAGTATCCAAGGCAAGCAAAAAGATGTTATGTGGTGTTTGTAAGAAATCAGGCCACAATAAGTCAACCTGTGATGCAGTGTCAAAGCCCCAAAAAAGTCAGGTGAAAAAGAGGAAGGTTGAAGGTGAAGGTGAATCTAGTGCATTAAAGAAAAGGAAGGGTCAAGGGCAAAATGGGAAGGGAAGGGGTGAAGGTGGTACTGGAAGTGGAATTGGTTTCAAAATGGGAGAAGGTGAATGTAAGTCAACAAGTGGTGTGACTAAGAAGAATGGTAAAAAAGTAGATACATTGAAATTAAGAAAAAAGTCAGAGAGGATACTAAAGAAAAAGTTGGCAAAAAAGGTTGCAGGCAAAAACGGTAAAGGTGATACATCAAGCAAACCAATGGACTTGGATTAAAGATGTTTTTGGAGTATGTTAGTTATGGTGCAAGCTCTTAAATTAAAAGTGTCTTGTTGTTATGGTCTTGTTTAGTATGTTAACGTGTCTTTAAAACACCAAGTTATGATATTAATGAATGTTTGGATGTTGGTTTTATGTTTGTAACATGAATGTTAGTTTCTTTAGTTTAAAACATAACATGAATCTTTTTTTATAATTGTACTTCCAATGCAATTCCATATAACAATGGACTTGAATTATAACAATGTACTTCCACATAAGGTTATAATAGGAACTTCACATTTGGTACATTTCATTACAAACCATACTTCAAGGGGAATTTAAAGTCCTGCAACATACGACCTTCACATTTGGTACATTTCATTACAAACCATAACATCATATGCAAAGCAAAACAAAGGTTATAATAGGAACTACATTTCATTTCATTCATCCATTACAACTGAGGTTATTGTGTTAACAACCCCCCCCCCCCCCCCCCCCCCAAAAAAAAAAAAAAAAAAAATGGTTCTAAACACCATTACATCCTCAATGGGCACCATTGTTCAAAACAACCAACAACACATAACATAATACATACATATATACTAGCAGATGACGAAATTAGACAAAAAGACACACAACCTTCGACAACCCTGATAACCCAAAAGAGACTAATCGCCATCGTTCTACCTACGAACTAAACTACACCCACCAAAATCCCCATCCACTGCATTCGATGCAAACACGAACCCCAATCAACGACATCACTGCAACTCCAACAACACCCATCATGGTCACTTTCCTTTTCAAGTTGCGTATCTCCTCCCTAAACTCGCCAAGCTGTTGTCGCATCTCATCTCGCATTTCCTCAATCTGCACTTGGGTTTCCATGGCATGAAGTTCGTAATCAGTTGGTAAGTCTAGTTCCGAAGCTCTGAAACCACCATAGGAGAAGCTTTGTTCTGAGACCATCTTCTTGATTTATAGGTGGGGAAAAAAAAAAGCGAAGTCGATGTTATGAATGTTACGGATTAGGGTAACAAAGTGGTGGGGAAGACGGATTTAGGGGAAGACGGTTTTATAAGGGGACCATTAGCAATGACTTGGCAATTCTTGGGGACCAAGATTTCAACAGTAATATTCCACGGTGGTGTCCATGTCACAAAAAATAGG
The DNA here is from genome assembly GCF_002870075.4 of Lactuca sativa. Classification (NCBI taxonomy): domain Eukaryota; kingdom Viridiplantae; phylum Streptophyta; class Magnoliopsida; order Asterales; family Asteraceae; genus Lactuca; species Lactuca sativa. The sequence goes on along the minus strand of NC_056630.2, from coordinate 197,980,048 downwards.
GGATAAACCTTTTACAATCGGTAAAGGAATGTAATTAAACGGTCAAATGAAAGTATATTTCTTTAATGTGCAAAAAAAAAAATTGGAGACCTTTTAAAACACACACGAAAAGTTTGATAGACAAATATGACATTTGCCCATCGTAAATTATACAATTTTGTGGAAAATTAAATCTTGGATGGTTAAAAATGTTACCTCTATGAATTGTCTTCTTATATGATAAGTTTTATTTATTGGATTTAATTTGCAACTATTCCGTTGATCATGTTTTACAACAATATTATACTTGCTAAAAGTTTAGTATTACCATTTGTTATTTAGTATATATGTTAGATCTTCTTATCTAATAAATAAATAGGGTTAATCTCATTCCGCCATATGTCAAACTATTAAATCAATAATACGCCACATGTTATTATTTTGGTTCTCCGATTTGAATTTCATTTTACAACTCATATTCATAAATACTCATAAATTTTTATATGGTAATAAAATATATCAAAATATGTCAATATTACCCACCCATTAAAGGATTTACCAAATGGTTCTCCAAGGATGTTTATATTTTTCTTTTATAATTCCTTATTTTTTAATAATATATGTTTATTTTAACAACTTAATTTTCTGATTTATATTATAATTTTAATTTTGTAACAATGGGTATAAACTAATATTTGAATAAACATATAATAGAAAACCTGTAAAGTCAAATCAAATTTATTGTAATAATTATAAAAAAGACTTTTAATATGTATAAACAAATAGTTGTAGTTTTTCTTAAAGTCTCGCAACTCAATTATTATATATTTCAATAATTAAGCTAAAGAAGAAAAAAAAATGAAATAATACAACAAATAGTTTGATATATAACAAATTAACAATAATTGAAAATTAAAATCAACAAATTTTACAAATTAAATTACAACCCGCCCACTTTACTTTGCATCTTCTCTTCCCACCGACATCCACCGACATCGGAGAACACCACCGGAATTGACATAATCATTCTTTCCCTTCCGCCGGAGTACAACCATCGCCGAAATCATCATTCTTTTCCTTATCTTACCTTGTCTATGATCTAAACAGAAAAAATGAATTTGATACAAGAACATAATCGGAGTAACTGTATGATCTTTGAATTTGGGTAGTAGCTCAGCCCAGAGACCAATTTCAGCCTCGGAATTTATTGCTGCCATCGTCGAAATTGCGAGCGTAGCTGTAGGAGTTGTAACGAACTGTCTGAGGGAGGCCGACATTATCAGATCTGACAATTCTCCGGATCTCGGATCTAACCTTGAAGAAGACGTGTCTCCAGCTTCCTTTATCATGGGATCTGAGAACGGAGGTTTCCTCTTGATTAAACTCCAGATCCTGTGCGAATACGGGTTTCCTCGACAGGATCCATCCCCATCCCCAATCCCACCAGTTCCTGACTGAGGTAGACGCGGATTCCCCCATTGAGGAAACGGATTTGGAGCGGCGCATCGCCCATGCGGTTGCGGCGGAGGTGGTATCGGAGATGGAAGAGGGCTGGATCCGTAAGGACATGGAGGAGAGTCTCCGGCGCATGCCGGCAACCACCGAAGATGGGTCGTTTGAAGAGGGATTATGAGAAACAGGGAGAGATCTCTCCCTCTGTAACATAGAAGTCATGGTGGTGGTGGAGAACTGGAAATTGAATGGATGTATGATATAATGGTGGCGAAAGCAAGATTGGTGTGAAATTGAAATTACAGGGTGTTTTTTTGTGTATTTAAAGGGGGAGAATGAGAAAGGTGGTAGGTTCCATGAAATGAAGTGTAATTTGTCGACAGCATACCTTTACCATATTAATGATGATGATATATTGATATGTATACATCCTTATTACTTTGACTTTCTTACACCAAATGCTTGTTACTTAATTTTCTAATTATCCTTTGGGTGTTTTGTTATCAACGGCTCAATTATCTTTTACAAATATCTACTCAAAGGTAAAGATAATCTTGTTCAAATTATTATATTTTTCTAAATATTTTTCTTACCATTGGTCTATCCGAAATTGAAGCTAATGCGATTCAAACTTATCATGGTTTCTCTAGCCTTTAGTGAGGTTGAAAACCGTTAACAAGACTAAGAACCATCTCGAAGGTTTATGGAAAAGTGTTTGCTTTTCAGATCAAGAGTATTAAAGAGAACCATACGCATAAAAAGCCACTAGATAATAAGATGAGGGGAATGTGCTCTTTGAAAGAATAGTTCATTTTTAGAGTGTTTCATATTAAATGGTCATTATTAGGTATTTTAGTGGTGTTCTAAATATCTGTTTAATTTATAGAACGAGCAATGTTTAGTAATAAGTTTGATCTCGGTCTAGAATGAAGAAGTGGGAAAGAAAGTTAAATTTGTATTATGATAACTTGTGTTTACATTAAGAGACTTGTTGTGTTTATATAAAAGAAAAGTAAGATGGTTAAGCAAGTACGCTTTTGTGGCAAAGTGTATGATGGGTTGGTTGTATCATCGTAGCATCCCTTTTGTCAAGATATTGGCAAGTTGAGTCTTAGTATGAACACATCGCACATTATGAGGCCCCGACATAACCATGTCTTAGATGAAGTGAATTTCAATCTTAATATGATTGATGTGCTCATGAAAAACAAGGTTAACGACCATATATGCCTCATCGATTTTATCAACACAAAAAAGTAGGTGAACCGAAAAATGAGTAAGTAAAATTCTCTGAAGAAGAGAAATTAATTGGCACAATCTCACTTAAAGTAGATACTAAAGAATGATATTCAAAGCATTTGCTACATTTAGTAACAATATATTACTTTTTAGAACTATAATTCATCAAATTATACCCAAGGAAACAGCCAGGGCCGACCATGAGGAGGTGTCGATGTGTGATCGCACATGACCATATCGTAAAGGGATCTGGAAGTTTAATACTACTATGTCACCGTTTCTTTGCTAATCTGTTGCTACCCTTCGATAATCCATTACTACCCATTGCTAATCTATCGATGCATTAACAGCTCATTCTCCTGCTGTCGCTTCACTGCTGTACCGATTTTCTACACCCATTTCTTCCTGCTTGTGTGTTCTCTAAGGTACTTCCCAAATGTTGTAACGTCCCAAAATTTTCATTTTTCATTTAATAAAAACATCATCCCAAAACATCATCATAACTTTCAAAAGGATCAAATGTATCAAAACATCATAAGTTATTAGAGTTATCATGAAAATGCGGAACTATATCATGTGTGCACTGTAATTACCTCGAGCTTTTCTCTTTTGCACTAGAAGTACCTGAAACATAAACTGAAAATCATAAGCACGAAGCTTAGTGAGTTTCCCCTAAATACCACATACCACACATATCAAACATGTAATAGGCCCCGCCCGATGAGTGTAGCGGGCCCCGCCCACAAAGTATAACGGGCCTTGTCCACTGAGTATAACGGGCCTCGCCCTAACTCTCACAACGAGCTCCGAGCAACATACACACATACAAGTATAACAATTTGTAACATCCCAAAAATCAAGGCTAAAAATCCATTTTTATTAAATTCAAAACACTAGAGTAATCCTTTCCAAACATTTCAATACAAAACATTTATCAAAATTCATTCCCAAAATCACATATTGCGGAAAACATAGGTGTATGCATTGCAATCAAGCCGAGCACTTCCCTATCGAACCTGAAGTACCCGAAATCATAAACCACAAACTATAAGCACAAAGCTTAGTGAGTTCCCCAAATACCACATACCACACATACCAATCGACCCATAAATAATATTCATAACATCTAGCCATAGATATCATACATATATCACAATCAATAAAAGTGTTATGTGTCATCCATAGTCTTGCCATTATGCCACGAGCCGCCTCGTGGTTGTTCTTGCCAGGCCAGGGGGCCAAAACGCTGGGTCTTACAGACAAGTGCCACGAGCCACCTCCTGGTCTTCCATGCAAGCATCACAAAGACAACTATCATAGAATCTATCATTTCTGACTAATTAACTGCCAGAGTCTAGACTTTGGTCGTGAATACAGATTGCTAGGAGCCGCCTCCTAGTCTTTCATGCAAATGCCAAAGGTCACCCCCGGGTCTTCCTACATCACATAAACCAAATGTCGGCATTGGTGCCTTCGACCCATAGAATAATGAGGAGACTCACCTCGAATGTAGAAACTACTGAAAGAAATCTCTAGTAGCTGCCCTGACAACACCTGTGGCTATCAATACCAAAATAACACCCAATTAGAAATTTAGTTCCAAACTATGCTCCATAATCCATACTTGGAGTAAAATGACCATTTTCCCCCTGGCCCAACAAGACTCACAACTAAGGCCCAAGCCCAAAACCACAAGATCCATAAAAGCCCACTGATGACCCTATTTTCCAAATTGGGCCCAAACCCTTACATAGGCATTTCCCTAAAGCCCATTTACTTTTTCTGAACCAAAACACATATTCATAGCTAGCCCAACAAAACCTCAAACAATACAAGCCCAAACGATAGTCCAAACTTGAAATGACACCACAAGACCCGATAAGGCCCAATTACCCTAATTAGGCCCAAATCCATCATGGGCCTATCTCGAGAAGGCCCAATATCCAAAAAGGCTTGAAATAATGAATGGTTAACCCTAACCCACTCCTGATCGATGGTCCAAAGCCTAAAAAGTCAGCAAAACAAGAAGGGTTAACCAGGCTGAGTACGCCCTGCATACTCATCTGGTACGCCCAACGTACACCCTTTGGGGCCAGTACGCACATCATACTAGATGGGTATGCCCATCGTACTCCGTTGGACCCTAAACTCCTCCATTAAGCACCTAATTACATCATTCGTTGCTCCAAACTCTAACGTCTGATTCCTATGGATGACTTTTCAAGTAAAGTTGGCAACTTTACTAGCATGCATGGCTTATTGGGGCTCTAGAGCTCAAAAGAGCTTAACGGATGGTCTTAATTCATGCATGAACTCAAAAACTCCACAAAGCGTGCACCTTTATGAATGAGGGACCCTTAAAATGTCCATATCTACTACATTGAGCTCCTAAAACAACCCTAACTCACGAATACCAAACAAAAGGGACTAAAATGGCCATAAACCAACCCAAAGTAGATATATACAATTGATAGCCAATATAGAGACTTTATACCTCTAAAGTCTCAAAATAAAGATGCTAACATTGGATCTCTAGGATCTTCTCCATAGGTTGAGTCTTTCACCTTCTTCTCCTATTGCACAAACCACTAAGAACCTTCTTTCAAGCTCAAAGCCTCACCCAAGACACTCTAGGGTTTTATGCATGTCAAAAGAGGTGGTGGTTGACCTAAAATGACCAAAAGGGTGGTCTAATGTTACTTATATAAGGTAGGAACCCCAAATCTAGGGTTTTTCTTTGAAGGGAGTACGCCCCGTGAACCCCTTAATACGCCTACTCACAAACCACCCGCAACCACTTATCCTTTTACGTTGGGCGTACCCAGCCAAACACCCCGCATGGAATCTTTGCATGCATTGGACCAGAATGTGAGCTTTTCCATCAAGGGGCCAATTTTGCTAATAACTTCAAAATACCATAACTCCCTCATCCCAGGTCCGTTTCCAACGAACCTTATATCTACAAAAAGGCGACGAGAAGCCCTACGCTCCTAACAACACACCCAAACCTTAAAACCTCCCAAACAAAACCCAAAATCCATAAAAGATGGAGATATCTAATTACGATTATACCCTTGGCCTCTGAAGAAACAATCAAACACTTGGATCACTTATACTATGACATCTACATCCGAATTGGGCCAAATCCTTCATTTCCCAAGGCCCTAAACCTTATGAAAACTGATGATTGGGCCGTATCCCCGAGCAACAAAGCAAATCCAAAACCGAGTGTTACAACTCTCCCCCACTTAAATTCGATTTCGTCCTCAAAATTGCTCCTTACTAGCACCCAATTAAACAAACGATCTGACGAACGCAACCGAAGATTTTGCGCATAAGACAACTATCCCAAGACAACCGAAACCCAAACAGAAAGTTCCATCCCGAAGAAAACCAACCTTTACCTCCTGCAAAACCACTTCTACCTTTCCGAGATCTAAAATCTATAATGGTCTGACTCACCGTCGGACCGCCCACGCTGAAATATTACCATGCCCAAACCTCATCGAATAACTAACCAAACATAATACTTCCAACCCTGATTATCTTGATGCAACCTACGAAAACAAAGCCTCTGGCCATAACCAGCTGTAGAACACTTATACTTGACAAAAGGCTCAGATAATCCTTCGAGTAGAAGATTCATTCCTGTAATAGTTAGACTCAAAAGATAGTTGCGCAACATGGTCAAATCAATTACTCTGAGATTATTTAATCCAACTGCAAGTGACTTAGCACTTTTGATCAACAAGCTACCCCATACACATGAATCCTCAAATCACTTCTTCAACCTGAAGCATCACGCTGCCTCCCATATGTTTTCCAAATGTAATCGCGACCTCCTTGGTCTTATTTATCCACCAACTTTCTGGATTACTGGATTCCTGCCCGGTTACTACGCCAAAGAACACCCTCACAGTCGCCCCACGCGATTTCTGACAGAAAACTTCGACCGAAAATTATTACCTGAACCATCACGACACCAACCCGATGTTAAACTGAACGCCACAGGACCATATGTAGTCTTATCTCATACCCGGCCTCCCACGACCTACCAAATCCTGACTCTAAACATGTTGTGGCTCTCCCACAGCCTTGCGAATAGACCCACCTAGGCCTAAACTATCTGAAGAAATCCATGAGCAAATCACAGATTTGCCATAATCTCACCGCTAAACAGGGACCAGTGAATGTCACGGGCCACCCCGCAGTCTTACAACACTACCCAGGCTAACCAACCGAATGTTACGGGCCACCCCACAGTCTTACAACACTTTCACACTAAATGCTAACTAGTGAATGCTACGGGCCACCCCACAGTCTTACAACACTTCCAACTTGCCACAACTGCCACCAAATCCTTCCGCTAATCCTTCTACTCGAACATATCTAGAGTCGAGCATGCACTCGACCAAACACCCAACAGAACTCGAGTCATGAATGGAACCCCAAACTGGGTCCCCCCAACGCCTGATATCAAACACTAAGAGATGTGAACCCAATGTTGGGAAGTTTCCCAAACTCCCAACTCACACAATCCTCAATCTAAACAGCCACTTGGGCTACCTTCCTCCCCGATGGGGATGCGAAACTCATCCTAGTTTCACACCTGCTTCTGACCTGAATACCTGAATGGTTCTCCCCCATTTTGACTCAACTAAGTCCTCAAAGCACATGAGAATTGAAGGATTCCCAATCCTTCTTACCCTCCAAGGGTCAAACTACTGATAACCTACGCTTACCAAAGCTAGTGATCCATTACCATCCAAACCCTATGATCGCCCAACCTCTGAAATCCTGAAGAGTACTCTTGAAATCTTAATTAGTTTGATACTCCATTTCACCTTCCATGATACTATACCAAATCCTTGAGTTCCCATGTTGGTGACTAGGAGCCATAACCCTTACCCTGACTGACAAATCTTCACCCCAAATTCCATTCTCACAGAACCACTAAGCTCTAACCAAACACAATCCATGCAGAAATACAATTCCTTTGAAAAATCCAATGACCAAACAACTCATGCAACAAACACCGTTATCTTCCTGTTACTGCTCATTTCCTAGCAACGGTAGTGCTTGAACCCAAAAGTCCTTCCACTGGCAACTTCCGATCATACCATAACAGATGTTGAAACCACTATACCCCGACGATACTGGTGAACTAACCCAATGAAGCTAAACATAGACCTTCCACACAATACCCCTGAACCGATCTTGACCAATAACCAGAATAACAAACGAACACATTGAAATCTGCTTCACAAGATACGACCACCTTATTGACTCACTAATGTGTTGGATTAGGTGCCTAAGCCCATAACTATAACTGGTATGTACTTGACACGATAGTAGCATGGTCCTTTTGGGTTGCCGTCACCAGAGCAATTTGATAGGATGGACTTTTGAGAAAAAGGTTATTTATGATTTATTAACATATTATAAGTATAATATATTACTTGATAAATTATATTATTTAATTAGTAATAATCAAAAATTAATTTGGAATTAATTTAGTGATCAAAAGAGACTGATTAAATGTACGGGGACTGATTAAGTAAATTAATTATTCTTATAGTGTGGGCCAATAATCCATGGTTGATTAGGATGGGCTAAACCAATATGATAGTCAATGGAGGTTTAACTCATGGATCCTAAGAAATATGAAGGGTCATGGTGCATTAGGGTTTGCATGGATTAAGTAAATTAATTATCCTTTTAAAACCTTGGGATGTCATCGTCAATACAGAAACATAAGCATAAACAGAACTTACATTCATTTACACTAGTGATCTACACCTCTTTTAAATCTCTCAGTGTAAATTAGCTTCGTATCGACACATGTGACACAAATAAGCTTGAGTGGGTCAGGTTGGGGAACCTGGTGAGTACATAGGGTTTTCAACCCACAATAATATAATTATTATGTTTAAACATCAAACAATCAACCTAATTACCCATCCCTATTATCTTACTCTTAAGGGTCTACCCTAAGAGTCATCTATCCTGCATTCATTCATTCTGAAGTCCCTTGCTTCCAGGGTTTATAAGACAGGCACTAAGTCCATAGCAGCCAATGCTCATTTGTAAAGAACTAAGTCCATGGCTGCTATAGTTCATTCATCGTGTACTAAATCCATAGCTACCAGTGTTTATCTAGTAGGTACTAAGTCCATAGCTACCAACATTTATCTAACAGGTACTAAGTCCATAGCTACCAACGTTTATTTAATAGGCACTAAGTCCATAGTTGTCGATGTTATTTATTAGGCACTAAGTCTATAGCTGCTTATGTTCACTTATATCATCTTTCATATCTCATCATTCATCTACCCATGTTTTACCCAACATATTCGTATATATAAAATATATATAGTTTAAATCATTTAAAACATGTATAAAATCGTTCATCCAGCATAGATAGCAAGTATACATGTCATATGCACACATAGCACGTAATTAATATAAAATACTTCATATCTATGTGTAAGATGAAAGTAACTATGCAATCACTTGTTAAGATGGTGATTCCGAACTCAGACAGAGCTTCTCTTCTATTAATTTATTTTCTTTCGATGAAACCTAGTATCATTACCACTAGAGTTTAGTCTAATATTCACCGAGACTAATTAATAGTCTAGCTATTATTACAATTATATAAGCGTTAAACAATAATCTTCACTCACTATATACAAACAGGGGCCAAGCATAAAACACCGGAGGGCAGGACCATTTTATCATATAGCACTTATGAAATCCAACAACCCTATGCGGCCCTTTAAACCAGATTCCCCGTACCGCGAGTGGTTAAAAAGATATTATAACGACACTTATATAACTCATAATAATAGCTTAATATTTATTATAAGTTCCTAATAACAATACTATATTTAAATAAAAGATATATTTAAAATAGGGTAGGCGTATCTTACCTATGAGGGGGTTTGGCTAGAAGCCGGGCTCGGTAGGGGCAGAACTTCCAAGCTGAAACCTCTTCGTCTCGGAGCCGTCGAGCGCTCCGGGGTTTTTCTTCTAGCATTATGGGAGTTTTGGTAGGTTTAGAGAGAGAGAGAGAGAGTAGAGAGAGAGAAGGGTGGAGGTGTGAAGAAATGAGGGTGGAAGGGGTTGTACTTATAGGGTGAAATATGGCTGAAATTGGTGCCACGTGTCACCATCTAGTGGCAAGCCTTGGGGAGAAAGCAATGGCCAAGATTGTGCCACATCATCCATTTTGCAGCAGCACTCTACCGATGTATAAACCCTGTAACTTTCGCATACGAGCTCCGTTTTCGACGTTTTTTTATATCCACGCATAGGTAAAAACAAGATCTACAACTTTCCTTTCGACTCCGTTGGCTAATTTTCGGCCGATCTTAAATTTAATAGTAAGAGAAGATTATATTGTTAAATGACCGCGTAAAATTCATAACTTCAACATACGGGCTCCGTTTTCATCTATCTTTTTATCATTGCGCTACTAATAATGAGATCTTCAACTCTTATTTAGGTTGCGTTGACCAAAAACCGCTCGATCTAAAATTCGAATTACGGGTTGTGCAGTGCTAGGCCAAATCTTAGAAAAATCATAACTTCCTCATACAAAGTCAGATTTGGGCGTTCTTTTTATGCATGCTCTTGGTTTAACGTATACTAAAAATTTTCTTTATATCACTAAGGCTAAAAAGCACTCTATGGTAAATTCACTATTTACGTCGCGCAGTGTCGTGCCGGTTCTGCCGCAAAACTTCGACGGGCCATAACTTCTTCGTTATAACTTGGATTTCGGCGTTCTTTATATGTACGGAATACTTGTAACATACATTACAACTTTTATTAATACTATTCCTTGTAAATAATCTTCTATCTAAAAGTCATTTTCGACACTTATTGTCTCTAAATTGAGTAGCCCGGATCTGAGGGTGTTACAATTATCTCCCCCTTAGGATGATTACGTCTCGGAATCATCAATGAAACAGGGTTGTATAATGACTCCATACGTCATCTCTTCATCCTAGGTACTAATCGTAACTTTTATTTTCCTTTGAATGATATCTAACTCTTGGACTTCTTGACCGTAGGCGGTGCTCGATCTATCTCTTGTTAGATTTTAAATCATGACCTTCATGTCACAATATCAATCTTTATCAGATACTCCTTCTTCTTCTTAACAAACTTAAGATAATTTGTTTGATTTCCACAATAGACCGATGGGTCAAGTTCTAATGGCCTCTTATCGTATGCTACAATGCTTAGACTCAGGTCTCTTAGAGTCAAATTGCGGAATGGGATATACTTCCTTCATGTTCTAATGTGATAGAATCACATTTTAACAGTTAGCATTTCTAGGAACCAACTTCTTTAACAACGAGAACGATACTTCTATTGATCGTTTTGATTTCATTCTTCTGGTTTAAGTCAGATGCTACATCGAACTTGGTTCTCTGAACCATGTAACATACTCGTCTTTTTCGGACTCGATTTGATATGACCACTAGGGTCGGATTAACAATCATCTTCATAGTCATTACCAAAATGATGGTAACGACATACTTGAATAAAATGGAATCAATTACTAGCTTCTTGGTAACCTTGTGACTTTCCCTGATCCAAGTGCAAGTCTTGTGCTTCTGGTAGTACAGGCCTCTACTACCATTCACACCTACTCATACTCGTCCCAAGTGTTTTCTCGCAGTTTTCCAATTCACCAAACAAGAAAATCACATAAGAATTTAACACACCAGATAACAAAATGAAGGTTTTATATTATTCCTTGAAACAATTACATAGATGTTCAAGTCCAACCTATACTATGCCTCTAATAGGCTTCACCTTCTGGCTACTTCATATCTTGATCTTTGGATATGAAGTCATCATCCTTGATTCCTCGCATTGTTATTTACTTCGTCGAGGATCATGTGGAATCCCCTTGGCCTTGGTGGTGTATTTGGCCTTACTGCTTTAGTTTTCCTCGGGCAGTCTCTGGACATGTGCCCCTTGTCTCCACATTTGTAGCATACCTTATCATTATGTGTGCAGCCCTTGGAATAGTGATCGGTCCTCCCACACTTGTAACAAGTCACTTCTTCGTTGTATCTCCCACTATGCTTCTTCTTGCACTTATCACACCACTTGGCTCCATAACTTTGGTTATACGGGTTAGACTTCAGGAACTTTCCTTTCTTATCAGGTCTTGAGGATTCTTCAAGCTTCCTCTTCTCGCCAACTTCAGCTTTTTCCAGACCCTTTCCCTTATTTGGGTCTCAACATTCTTGGCTGCCTAGATAACAACTTTCAAAGTGGTTGTTTGCTTAACCATTGGACCAAAGTCCGCTGGTAATCCATGGGCAAACTTGTTGACCTTGGAAAGTTCAGTTGGAACTAATTAAGGAACAAGCTTCATTTTCTCCGTAAAACTTGCAGCGTAATCGGTAATTCTCATTCTTCCTTTCTTTAGGTTCTGAAACTCGTTGTTGATCTCTAGTAGATCCTACTCAGAGCAGTACTACATTTTTAGTTGCACCAGAAAATCTTCCCAAGACATCTTGCTTGCTTCTCCTTTGGGCATCGTATCTGCCAATAACTTCCACCAGCTCAAGACTCCGGTCTTCAGTTGTCTGACCATAAAGACGGTTTTCTGCTTGTTGCTACAGTCGCAACTTTCAAACACCATCTCCGTTTCGGAGATCCAGTGTAACGACCCAAAAATTACGACAAAAAAAAATTTCTTTTAAAACCTTACTAAAACTAGATTTACAAAACGTATCATAAGTTAAACATAATTTTCGAGTATTAAATTCAAAACATAATATCATTATCAGAGTCAAACATTCCCAGGCTAACTAATCTATGGTGTGTGCCATGCGATCATCCCGAGCTCCTTCACCCGCTACCGGAAGTACCTGAAAACAAAACTGAAACCGTAAGCATGAAGCTTAGTGAGTTCCCCACCTTACCACATACCATGCAAACATATAACAACCAATGTTCAGCTAGGAGTTACGGGCCTTGCCCACACTCGGGAAGATACGGGCCCTGCCCACACTTTGCTATCTGGGAGATACGGGCCTTGCCCACACTCGTGAAGATACGGGCCCTGCCCACACTTCGCTATCTGGGAGATACGGGCCTTGCCCACACTCGTGAAGATACGGGCCCTGCCCACACTTCGCTATCTGGGAGATACGGGCCTTGCCCACACTCGTGAAGATACGGGCCCTGCCCACACTTTGCTATCTGGGAGATACGGGCCTTGCCCACACTCGTGAAGATACGGGCCCTGCCCACACTTCGCTATCTGGGAGATACGGGCCTTGCCCACACTCGTGAAGATACGGGCCCTGCCCACACTTCGCTATCTGGGAGATACGGGCCTTGCCCACACTCGTGAAGATACGGGCCCTGCCCACACTTCGCTATCTGGGAGATACGGGCCTTGCCCACACTCGTGAAGATACGGGTCCTGCCCACACTTCGCTATCTGGGAGATACGGGTCTAGCCCACACTCCAACCTCGGAGAGATACGGGCCCTGCCCACACTCAACCGCTAACCCATAACATAAAAGTATCACGCAGACAACAAGTATAAGCAACTCTATCATATTAACACATATATCATACTTGACTAAACCCAGAGATACGGGCTCGGCCCACACTCTAGCACTAGCATCTCGTCTACACGGGTCGGCCTTGGTGCCTTAGACCCGTTCCTACTGGAAAGGAAACTCACCTGATACTGCTGAACTGCTGCGGATAGCCCCTTTGACCGCTACTTGACCACTGACTCCAAACTGCTGCTCCGCTAGCTCCCCGAGCTACCAATATCAACATAACACTTAGTCTAACTGACCTTCAAAGGTCAACCAAGTCAACTATGGTCAAAGTCAACATCCTGGTCAAAGTCAACCTTCCAGGTCAACCCTACTCGTCGAGTCACCCTAATGACTCGCCGAGTTCATAATTCCAGAGTCCTTCCACTCGCGACTCTACTCGCCGAGTCAGACCCTGACTCGCCGAGTTTACTGATTCTCGATTCCTGTCCCGACCAACTCACTGAGTCCTGGCTCGACTCGCTGACTCGAGTCTTAACTCGAAGGGTTTGGGACCACTCGACCTGACTCGCCGAGTCTAAGAACAGACTCGCCGAGCACACGACAAACTTCATCCAACTCGACGAGTTGTTCATCCAACTCGCCGAGTTCATGCCCATCTTCATCCGACTCGACGAGCTGTTCATCCCACTCGTCGAGTTCCTCCTCATCTTCAAGCTACTCGCCGAGTCCACTCGAAGGACTCGTCGAGTCCACTAAGATCCACTTACATGCAGAGGACTTCCGAGTCATGCATGAGCTCCAAACTATAGATCTACCCTCCCCAAGCCTATTTCCCACGTAAAGTTGCAACCTTTACGTGTAGAGAGTGAAATCTAGGCAAAATACACCCATAGCTAGGGTTTAGGACCAAGAGACTCCAATTTCCGCCCAATGGCTGATACTTTATGGGATTACATACCAAAATAAACATGGATCTGAGGTAGCAACTTCAGATCTGGACCTCAAGCTCAAGATTGGTCTTAACATGGCTTAAAAGCCCCAAAACTCATAACCAAGGGAAAATCTGGAGGAGAGAAACGAATTGATACCTTCCAATGCTCTGAAATGCTTCCCAAACTTCAGATCCAAAGCCACTCCCTGATGCTTCAAGGATTCCCACTCCTTCTTCTTCCTTAAACCCACTCAAAAATGGCTAGAAGCTTGAATGAACACAATGGGGGCTTAAGGTGCGGCGTTCTGGGTGCAAGAGGCTGTAAAGGAGCCCTAGGAAGAAGATTAAGATGCTTAAATAGGCTCCAAGCCCCGGATTTAGGGTTTTCCTCGCACAGACCAGACTCGCCGAGTCCACTTGGCCGACTCGTCGAGTTGGTCACTTTCTTATCGACCCGGATCCCGCTCCGACTCGCCGAGTCCTTCCTTTGACTCGTCGAGTCCCTCTTAAATTTAGGGTTTCCTTTACTTTCTTGGCTTTCAAAATCCTGGGTGTTACAACTCTCCCCCACTTAAACTGAACTTCGTCCTCGAAGTCCATCATGGCCCACCGCCTGCGATCTGCCTCCAATACCCAACACCAGCCGCCTACCTGCGCTGGTCTTCCACCCGGTCCAAATAATCTACCGATATCTGAGTTACCGGACTCCCACCGGTCACTACACTCCATCACAATCTCCTAGTCGCTTCCAGCGACTCCTGAAGATACTTCGACTATCTATAACTGTTCTATCCATTCTGCCGCTCATACTGAAACGATGCTGCTGGAACCAACTTGCTTATCTCCCATTTGATTGCTCAACTCCTACTAACTCGAGCCTTCCCTCCTGAAAGAAAAGCTACCTGCCTAGCTATCCTTTTAGATCACTTACACTTGGCAGAAGGCTCAACTGATCCTGCTGAGAGAGACTTGCCATTTCCAAATCAACCAACTATACCGTCCGCACTTGCATTCCAACACAAAACTAATACTGACCCAAAACCCTGAAACCTTCCAAACACTGAACTACCTGCAATAATGAACATGCCTGAAACACTAAACTGCCTGAAACGCTGAACCGACTGAAACGCTGAACGGCCTGAAACACTGAACTGGCTGGAACACTGAGCTGCCTGAAACATTGAACTGGCTAAAACACTGAGCTGCCTGAAACACTGAACTCCAACCCAACTGTGGAGTCAAGGGACTCCTCACTTAGTCGCTTCCACGACTCCTGAACGAAATCTTCCTCTAGGACTAGTTTCCACTAGTTATCCTGTCACTGTGGCTCTAGCAACCTTCCGATCCAACCGATCGGGCCCATACGTCACATCCTGACATCATCAATTCCACGACTAACAACATGATGGCTCCCAGACTGACGGTATCCCTTAACATATCCGAACCCCAACGATCCACTGCTACTCTGATCTCATAACTGATGTGACGATCTATAGCCAAAATTGCTGACTTAGCCATATCTGAACCATTTGGGAAATCCGAAATCTAACCCGTGGATTCCCATATCCTCACTGCTGCACCCGAACTGGTGGGTACAACTGCTTTCCCGCGTCTAACACGCGCTCATGCTACCTACCAATCTGATAAAAGGCTGCGACTACGCTTGCGGACTTACAACTCTCTAATACTATCTGGCTGCTAGTGGATGCTACGGCTACCCCCGCAGACTTACAACACTACTACTGCTATCTGACTGCTAGTGAATGCTACGGCTACCCCCGCAGACTTACAACACTACTACTGCTATCTGACTGCTAGTGAATGCTACGGCTACCCCCGCAGACTTACAACACTACTACTGCTATCTGACTGCTAGTGAATGCTACGGCTACCCCCGCAGACTTACAACACTACTACTGCTATCTGACTGCTAGTGAATGCTACGGCTACCCCCGCAGACTTACAACACTACTACTGCTATCTGACTGCTAGTGAATGCTACGGCTACCCCCGCAGACTTACAACACTACTACTGCTATCTCGAGAACATCCTGACTATCCCTAGTCCCACTAGTGATTCCTCATCCTGATTTCTAAAAAGACAGTCCTTAGACTTTGAATTCTGCATCATCCTCTACATCTTATATCCTTGATATACTTAGCGCTTCGTTGAGGAATCCTTCGGCTTGGTTCCCAAACCAACCGTTTACTAATCCGGATACAAGAAGCTATTGTTGGGAAGTTTCCACCCTCCCAACTCCTGAATCTACGCAACCTGCATGCCGCCTCAGACACTGGCTACTAATACGAAAACATCTCTTGTTACCCGCTCAGGATCTTCATTCCGACTCTCATGCGTCCGACAGGTGGTCCTCCAATCCTGGATTCCCAACCAGCTTCTAACCATCTCGATTACATGAACTAACTGCTGGGAAAAGTTCTCGAACTCCCCAAATTCTGAACTTCTCAATCCATCCAAAACTGTGCTACTACCATTTCTTCTCAGAGGCCGCACACTCATCCTGAGTCTACGAGACTCTTATCCATGTATCCCCGGAGGGTTCTCCCCCACTTCGATCCTGCTTACCCCTTGCTGCTTCACACTCAAAAGAGATCCCGATCCTTGCTGCCATTCTA